>NW_015112932.1:39966-71135 GCF_001443285.1 Poecilia latipinna | reverse complement strand
AGATAGATAGATAGATAGATAGATAGATAGATAGATAGATAGATAGATATGAAGTGAAAACTTGATTGGTGGAGTCACGTCTCTCCATGAAACCTGTGGAAACGCCAGTCACGACCATCACTCTGCTTCCTGTCCTCACAGCAGATTTCCGTGAACTAATCCCCGCTAGTCAGGCTGACAAAAGACAAACAGCAAAAGTGGCTGAAACGCAAACAAATACAAGCAATAATTAAGAAAATAAATAAATATACAAGTAAATCTCCTGTGAATGTTTTCAGTGTTGGAATTATTTTATCGACATTTCTATGTTTTGCTTACTTTATTCTAACTTTAAGTCCGCAACATTGCCAACGTTTTGTGAACAGATGGTTTCGTGAAGCAAAAGTGCACAATTAACAAATGTATGACACTGAAGCATAATGTTTGGCAAAATAAAATATTTTATTTTACAATCAATAAATCAAAAAAAAAGAGAACGAAGAAAAGCTCAGTTCATGGAGTAAAAGCAACAAAGTGCTCCACACAGGGGCTGTCATGTGCTTAATAAAAGGTAAAACAATTTATTTATTTTTAGCTTTTTACAGCTTTTAGTTTTGTCTTTTTGCTGATCAGTATTGAACATTTCCAGAAATTGTCCCACAATATGAAAAAAATTACAGAATTCTATCAGACTGTGTTAAATGTGACCAAACTAAGCAACATATAAAAGAAAAATGGATTTGATTCACATTGTCTATCATCAAGCTGTCTCTTTTTAAATATAAGTTATGAACTTATATATATTTTTTTCTGTTTCGTCCTGTTTCAACCCCAAACTCAAATGTACTTTACTGGGATTTGGTGGAAGGAAAATGGTGCATGGTTTTAAATATTTTTCCTAAAACCCCCATAAAATTCAAAAGCGTGATGTGGATTTATTTAAACAAACTTAAACAAGCTTGAATGCATCCCACTATACTGTCAGTCTATTGTATGAAAATGATGAATCTATGGCACAACTGCAAAGTACAGTAAGGGCAAGGACTTTTAGTTTAAACAATGGTAAGGAGAGTATTAAAGAGAGGGGCAGCCAGGAAGGCCAGGCTGAATTGCTTAGAAGATGGATAGAGGGCAGTCTGAATGGAAAAGCTGATGAAAGTTGCAAAAGACTTGGTTTGGAGTTTCACATTGCAGCGGGACCATGACCCAAAGCATTACGGCTTGATATAAATTCCACATATAAAAGAGTTCTGATAAAAGCGTTAAAAGCAATATGTGTTTTAAAACGGCCCTGTAATGTTCAGGGCTAAATTAAACTGTGGCAAGAATTGCAAAAAAAATTGTGCAAATATAAGCTCTTCAACCAAGCTTGTGTTAATTTTCAAAAATCAACATGGGATTCAAACTATGGACTTGAAGAAAACACGCTACACTTTTAAGATGTTTTGCGATAAAAAGAAAGATCAAAACCATCCATTATTTTCCTTCCCTTTTCTGCTGCTTTTCTATCACATGTAATCCCAATACATTACATTATAGTTTCTGGTTGTGATGTTCTTTCATTCAAGGGCTGTAAAAACAGCTGAACGAGAATGTGTCTGTTTGTTAAATTAAGATCACTGAATTTCAGTTCACTTGGATTTTATGTTGAGTCTTTACACGTTTTCTCTGGAGGGATCGTTGCTGCAAATTTAATCACTCCTTGCATTCATCTCGATACTTTTCTGAAAATGGACAAGTATCGTCCAGCAGGCATTATACAATCCATTTGACTGCATTGTATTATCAATAGGATCAAACTGGAATGTATACAGTAAAATTTAAATCTGCCCATGTTATCGAATTGATTTCATCAAGCATTTCTCTACATAACGTGAAGTACTAAAGTATCTTGATACGACAGTTAGTGTAAATTGGTGCTAAAATAATAATAAAAAAAACTATATAGAACTGAATTTATGTATCTAGTTTCGGTCAACAAAATGTGTTGGGTGTAAGAGCCTACCTATTACAATACACAGTAATATCCACATTTTTAAGTTCTCTGTGCAGCTGGATTTGTTTGCTCTAAAAGAACTTAGCTCTATGTTGTGTTTTTCATCTAGAATTACATCAAAATGCATTGTGTCGTGTGTACATTGTGCTCCAGTCAGTTCGCAGTGCACGGCTAGTGGGCTGACTGTGCGTTCAGAGGGAACGGGCTGTGTGCCATGTCTATCCTGCGCCGTTCAGCGTTGATTGCATCGGGCGGGCAAGATCCGGAGGTTGGCGGTGCTTTCCCGAGTCATGAGGCGTGTCACCTGGTCCAAACTGAGTCCTGCCACCGCCTCCCCGTTAACCTGTAGGATTTCATCGCCAACGCCCAGCAGGCCCTCCACCCCGCCATCGCCGACCTTCTCGACATATACACCTGTAGGTGACAGTCAGCGAACCACGAGAGTTTTGATTAATACAATTTTTCTTGTGTTTTCTCTCCCATGTTGAGCTATTTGGATGGTTTTTGTGGAGGTGGTCCTCCAGCTAGTCTAACTCCCTTTTAAGTATAGCATCAGCTTTTGCAGAGGCTTGTGAATTGGCCATTTATGTGAATCAAGGTTGTCAAAACTTTTAAATGCGAGAGATTGGATGTCGAGGTCCGTGGTTAGGGGGACTAACGCTGTAAACTGAGGCACTTAATTGACCATAATGCTTTAAAGTAAGTAAGTGTCAAAGTAAAGAAATGTTACCTGTATCTGGTCGACCTTTTCCTCTTGAAATAACAAAACCAAAGGGACCACTTGGGGGTTTGATGAGCTCCAACAAGATAGTCCCATCAGGGAAAGCCTGTGTGACCCGGCCCATTGGATGACCCATTCTGGCGACAACTACATCTTCATCACTCAGGCCCCTGTGAATCTCAATCTGGGGGCTTTCAGGGCTGAAGAAAAACAGATAAAATTTATTAACGTGTTTTAAAAATTATTTATATTATTCACTTTCTTATACCGTTTTTTTTGGCTTTCTCTCACTCTTTTTTTTTTCGTACCTGGGTGCCAAGCCATACGGTATTTGGACTTCTCCCAGTATTGTCGAGCGTTCTGTTCTTCTCTCTAAACTCTGGACAGAGGAGGCTTTACGTAGCTGAGCCAGTGGGAGCACCTAGTGGCGAACAAGTGGAATTGTAACAAGTATTGCATTTATAGCACAGTGGCAAAACTCAGAGCCGTTTTCAGAGTAGTGCCCATATGACAAATGTAAAAAACATTACACATATCCCAGAAGTGACTACAACTGATAAGAGTTTGATCTTGCTGAAGTGTGCCACGAGTGTATCAAGGTTATGACTGATGCAAGGAGTTAACCTTGTGCTTCCAATGTCGGACAACAAGTTTGCAACTGATAATCTCAAGAGAGGTCCGGCAGAAATATGTGACAAATGGGGATAAATAAAATCTTGCATAAAATAAAGTTTGTTTTTCTCGCTCACTGTGTGCAGGGTCTGCAGTGAGGGGGTCCTCTGTATTCGAATGGTAGGCTGCGGTCTCCGTGTGGGGCTCGGTGAGGCTGAGCTTGCCCGCTGGACCGTGGGGAGACTGAGATGTTCCATGCTGCTGGAGCGACCCCCCTTCACCAGTCTGCCAACGCTATTCAGCCCGATGGAGGAAAAGAAACGACGCAGGAAAAGTTTTGGTCTCCCATCAAATTTTCTGTAAGAGGAAAAAAAAGTTTTTTTTTTTGTTGTTGTTGTTGTTGTTGTTGTGTTTTGCTAACATGCAGAAATTCATCAAGTTATTTTCAGGTTCTAAATATGTGCAAGTTTCAGATCCTTCTAATTTTAGAACTATCCTAATGTAGATCTGCTCCAGAAGTTCAAAAGTTCCTTCACCTTTAGCATGCTGTCTCTGCACTGAGGTAAATGCATTTAAAGGAAAGAACATATATATTTATGTACGCTGAAGTAAACTACAGGCAAAAAAACAACAACTTTGTATTCTCAAGACAAATATACTACAAATTTTTGTTCAGAAAACTGAAAAAAAAAAATAATAAAGAAAATAGTGACCTGCAGTGCAGCTGGCTTTATAGAAGGTTGATTTCATCCAATATTCTAGTGAAAATAATAATAAAATAAACTCGCTGGGATCATTTTGTCACATTTTAAGGTTCAATGAACACAGCATAAATAAATGAACTCTGCAAAGAAGATCTGTCTTTACCCCACAACTTAGACGAGAGGTTATCGTTAGGCTTGCATGGTCAATTGCACGGTATAGGTAAAAATAAATGATCAGATGAAGGCCTCGCATTGGTAGAAATAAAAAATTACTGGTGTTATGGATGGTCATATTTGCACCTGCATGTCATTGGAGCCATCTGCTTTGTGAATTCAGTGCAGAAATACAGTAAGTACCACATGCAAGAGAATTGCAAATTATGGAGGAGACTGCTTTATGAATCACCCCCTTAATTGTGTGCTTCACTTTCCAAATGAGTTTATGTAACATCCAAAAGCATAATTACTTTCTCCCACCAATAGAGGGCAGAATTGTCGAAGTATTCACACAATCTTTTGAGCTGCAGTATCAAGTGTACAGTTTTTCAGAGTTCTAGTTTTAATCTTTCTGCTGGAACAGCTCCACGCAGAGTTGTTGCTGTGACAGCTTCGGTGCAGGAGGAGATTCGCGTGTAAGATTATGAAGTGCAAACCTGGAGCCGTCAGAGCCTTCTTCCCACAAAGCCTCGGCTTTTAGATGCTCAGCTCTCAGCAGCTCGGCTCTGAGGTCCTCAGCCCGAGACATACCCATGCCTCGCAGAGCTCGAAAGTCCGAACCAGGACCTGTCTCCCCGCTTACGCCTGCTTAGTCATGACAGTAATGGTTACACTGATCAGAATATCCATATGAATTTGCACACAAAGCAAAAACAAAAACTGCTCTATCTAATCGAAAATAAATATCAAACATAATTTGTATAACTTCTGAAAATATTAATTAGAACAGAGATGAATTTTAATTCTAGGTCTCTCATGGAGTAATACTGTATATAGTACATTTACAAGAGGATAGGAGGATTAACCAATTTTATCATCTTACGCAAGAGTTGGATTTACTGCTCGAAATTAACAACAGAAACTACAGGTTTTGATGTCTGTACAGCGGTTAGCGGTTAGCTTGTCTTCACTTACCTGCTCCATCTGACGTGGCATCCCAGATTTCAGCCGACGGCAGATCCGTGGGGATTCTGGCTGGGGAGTATCTAAGAGTGGAGGGCCTAATGCAGGGTACTGGGCTGCTTGCTGCTGGTGACCCTTGGTTTGTAGACACGGGAGATTCCCTTCTTGCTTCAGGGGAGTCCGGGGATTGTGAACCACTTTCTCCTCCCTGAATAGGGGACACCTGGAACTGAACCGTGGACTGACCTGCGGATGAGCGATTTCTCGAGCTTGACTTCAGGGCTGACTTTATGGGCAGCGACGGCGCGGATGCTTCTCTAAGTCCACCGGATGCGTCCAGTAAATGTGGTTCTAAGGCTACGGGGCTCCCGGGAGCAAACGAAACAGCTCTGCTCAAGTTGACCCTGTTCCGTGGATTGGAGTTTCGTCGCTGAGCCCACGATGGGCCGTACGGACCGTGACCAGACTCCAAACGATTTTCCCCCTTCCTGCTCCGTCTTCGGAGTTTCCCAAAGCCAGAAGATTTCCACCCGGTGCTGCTTTCTTTATTTTCTCCCAGCACATAAGCTCCGGCGAACGTGACGGTAAGAGGAGCCTTAGGGCGGGTGCTCGCATCTGGTTTGTTTGATGGCGCCCACACAGGAGTCGATTTTCCACGCGGGTCCTCTGGGGAAGCTGTCTGCTGTGGCTCGCTGTTCTGAAGTTCAGAGGGTGAGGAGACCGGCTGAGGTTCCCTGACTACGGAGCCACACGCTTCACACTTCTTCACCAGCACTATGACCTCTTTGATAACAGTTGTTTCATCATTTGTCACAAGATCTTCTTGCTTCTGTGAAGGTGGCAAAGAGATACTCCTGTGGCCTCTGCTCTTCTCTGAGCCGCTGCTGCTGGAGTCTGTGTTACTTTCCTTCGCCCTGGACTTGGGCATTCCAGGTCTGCCACGCTGTCTCACTCTGTCCAGATAGCGGGATTCGGCTTCTTTCTCGGATTCATCTTCAAAGCGCACACGTGTGGGGGAACAGCCATACCGTCTCGGTCGATCTGCTTGTTTCACGGGAGAAGAGTCCCTTTGTGTGGGAACCAGAAGAGGACCAGACGAGGCTTGGGATGGAGGATCTTCTTTGGTTTGAACAGTTTTCTGTGCTGTTGTGTGATTGGGAGGTTCAACTTGCTGATCTTTCCTGTACAAAATAGAAACCGTGTAATTATCAATGACATTTAAAGCATCGTTGTGCAAACGTGTGCAACAATTTTTCTACTTTCAGATAAATGAAAGTGGAAACTGTTAACAGGAAGAACGTGACTCAGAAAACACTTTTCAGTGTCAAACAGCAGAAGACTACCTCACAGGTGTTTGTGAAATGGAAACAAAAGAAAAGATGGGTTTCACACTATTTTCAAACCTTGAAAGTGAAGCATGTATTTGTTACCAATAACTTGTAGAACTGTCTTTTAGTGCAATTACGCTAATATGGCTTGAGCCAAATAATTGTGTCATAGTGCCAGGTCATGAATTTGAGTTTCTGCTCAAGTCTTTGGACTTTTGTTGCCTCTAGGAGATTTTCTTCTTTTAAAATTGACCCATGTTTATCTCTATTCATCTTGCATCGACTTTGCCCAAGTTCTATATTCCTTTTGATCTCCACAGCATGATACTGCCGCCTTTTCAGATTTTTTATTGGTAAAAAAAATACATGAATTAATTTTCTCCTTCCTACAAAAAGTCAGTAAAAGTATATGACATAAAATCTCATTAAATTACCCGATGGCTGGTTTGAAACATTACAAAACGTGAGAAGGCTCAAGGTGTATCTGTCCGATGTGTGAAAACCACTGGGTTGCATGCATACATTTAAGCTTGGATATCTGATTTTAAACCAAAGTTCAGAGGCGTAAACTCAATTTTTTTTACATAGAAAAGTTTCTAAAAGTCATTGTGGTTTAACTTTGTGTTATTATGTACACCAACAATGGGTGGTTTAAATGCATTAAAGTCCAATTATACCACTGATGAGTCAATGTGAACCAATATTGTCTAGTATTAACCCAAATAAAAAATCTAAAGTAACAGTACAGAGGAAATTATTTATTAAGCATTAAATCGAACACAGGCCCATTGCCAATTCATCAAAAACATCCAATCTTAGATTACATAATGACTGGGTAAAAGTAGTGCTCTGCCTCGGTTACTGCTGTCTGCTGTAATCATGTTCATGAATGAAAGGTATATTGCAAACACTCATAATCCCACATTAACTAGATGCTTCTCGCTTACAACAAAGTATTTTGGGAATAACTGAAGCGCCGTGATGCTCGCCGTCTTACGTGAACAAAATAAGAGCAAATATTTTCACAGAGTTGTCCGTTTGAGCCTTGTAATTGCAAAGGGCGGTCAGGTTTCAGAGCTTTCTCTTATGCAACTCGCTAAACCAGGCAAAGAGCAGTCTGATGGACAACAAAGAGGCATGCGTAAGTGAAAGCAAAGAGGGGAAAACAACACGATACACTGATGACTTACACCGCGGATCTTTGATCAGACTGTGAGCGTCTGGGGCGGTCGTCTTTGAGGAGGCTGGAGCGAGCCTTGAGCCTGGCTCGCTCCAGCAGACGCTTGGCTTGCTCGTGCCTTGGGCTTAAAGGTAGCTCATCGCTTATTACAAGAAGTGACCTGGTGATCGAAATAAAAGCGGAGGTTGGTACCAAAACACATTGTGGGATTAAAACAGCAAGGGCAATGAGGGATTTAAGAGTTATTAGACTGAAATAGATCTACACTTATTTGAGTACCGCTAATACCTGAGGTGATGTTGAAATGCGCATAGCTCGGCCTGTGTCGATGCATTTCAGGATCATAATTTTCAAAGATTAAGTTAACATTGAGCGAATCGGGCGGAATCTTCCTAAGCTGCCTTATGCAATGTAAGATGAAAAAGACTGGGGCGTGGCCCCGATGGTAAGCAGCAAAGGGAAACGTCATCCATCCATCTATCCTCACGCCCAGCAGCTAAGCTAAGCTGCTCTGCATTGTGCTTCATCGTCTGTACTTCTTTATCCCCTGGCCCAGTGATAAAGATAGCATGATACATCAGCCACGTGGATTATCATTAGAATGGACAGAGTGTGATTCATTCTCTCCTGAGTGGCAAGATGAGAGCTCAGTGTGTTTTAGTAGATTAGAGTTTGTCACCTTGTTTCATCCAATCAATTACAACCTTCAGGAAATTAGCAGCCTATTCTAACAGATCCCTGATTGGTAAAGGTTATGAGAATATAGTCAAATATTTTATTTATTGTCGTAATTCCGTCCCTAAAGTGTAGCTCATTCACTGTAGTCATTCTCTATGAGTTTCACTGTCATCTCAGCTTCCCAATGTATGTAGCATCCTCCAAACAGACCTGCTTCTTTAGCAATTACTATTTGTGGTTGTCTTTCCTCGTTAAAGGTCCCTTGCTTTGACCATCCAGATTTTCTACAAGACTGACTTTATAAGTAGATATTAAGATATTAATATCTGTGGTGTATTTCACCACATGCAATAATTGTCAAACAAAAAATTTCAAAGCTTACCTCAAATACGGTTCAAGCTCCTGAGCGAGAAGTGTGGTGTCTGTGCTCTCCAGAACATCGTGGTCCCCTGATACTGGCATAAAGTAGGAGAAAAAACAAACAAACAAACAAGTCAGAGGAGATGTGGAACATGAAGTAAGCTGTAATTCAAATGTACCATTTTGAAAAAGCAATTTTTATAACGTGGCTTTCTAAAGCTGGAACAGCTTGTTTTTGAAACTCTTTGTTCCGGAAACATGTTAAAGCACAGGGTACTTAGTTAAGGTTCACTTCTCATGTAGATCATACTTGGGGCCACACACAGCGACCAAGAAAGCAGTCCGTTCTTGTTGAAACATAATAGGGGCATTTCTGCTTTGAATAAATATGTTTTTTTTTTGTTTTTGTTTATTTATTATGGTTTTTTTTTAATATACTGGATACAATTAAATTGAGTTAACATCAGCTAAACAGAAATCCTGTACTATTTTGCCACTGGAGGAAATAAGAGTATTTTCATGAATATGTTTTTCATCGCCTATCAGCAGATGTACACTTTTATATATAAACATCACGGAATAATACATAATCTCTCATCCTCAAGCATACAAAAACATCCAGCATCGCTCAAACTGAGATACCGACACAGGGACACTTCCCCCACTGCGCTGGCTGCTAATAATAGCAACAGCCTCATGCACATCTGCACATCTGACATCTGTTCGGAGCTGGGGACCAGCCAGGTTACAAACCACATTTTAACATAACATCCTAAGCAGACATGCAACTGCTCGTGAATGGCACTTTGAATGACTGTAGCAGCTGGATGGTAAACAAAGTGGACTTACCCACATATTCTGTAAGAATTTTTTATTTATTTTTTTAGATTTTATGATGCAAAAACAAAATCATGTCAACACATAAATTGTTCCCATATATAGAATGCAATAAGTATAAGTATAATAAGTATGAGCATGCCAATAAATATACTTAGTGGCATCTTTGGTTAAAAAAAAAAAGTATAAAAGCTTCACAATAAAATTTCCCTTTGTGCTGGCGCAGTATGATCAAAAATTGGAGCAAATGTACCTTTAATTTGATTTCACGTGTTCATTGGGTGGAAAGATGTCATGTTTTATTTTTATTTTTTGGGGGGTTTTTTATGGCCTATACTTGGATTGTGCGTTATCTAGTTCAGAAAGCTAGAAAGGGCTTTACACTACATTCAGTCATTCACAATATTCAGCCTGCCATAGTCTAGCACCAGCACCAGGCAAAATGGGTGGAACCCGTCTCTCAAAAATGACAAAACGGGGCTGATAACTCACCGGTTGCATCACAGATTCTCTATCATGCTTAAAACTAAGTGTGAGAAGTTTCCATATTAAGCTTTTATTTTACAAACCAACTAATAATGTTTGTTGTTCAAAAAAACCTACCTCTTAGTCTCATAATATTCAGTTTTACATAAAGTTCCAGTAGTGTTTACATTTGTGAAGGTAGGACATATGAGGCTTTTTTCAGGCATGCCTCATAAATAATTATGTAGCTCCGACGGTTCCTATTGCCAAGCCCACAATCCCACTCTGTACCACTATTCTTAACTTTTAGAGAAGTGCTACTTGTGCATAGTAGCAAGATAAAATGGGGTTCTCATTTAGCCATGTTTGTCACAAATGGAGTTGTTTTAAGCTTTTTAAATTATAGATGTGACTGTGTAAGTTGCGTAACTCTTGCTGCTGCTTGCCCAGGACTCCCTTGAAAAATAAGTTTGAAATCTCAATGGGACTTTCCTGGTTAAATAAAGCTCAAAATAAAATGTTTAGGAAAGTTGTCTTTTTTTCTTGTAGGCAATTTAAAAAAAAGCTTTTGAAGATCAAATCTCTTTTAACTTTCTTGCATGGCATATTCTCTTGCTTTTTCCTATTTTGAAGAGCAGCTGAAAGAAGTGGGCCTCTGTGTTATGTCATATTCATTCCCAAGGGAAGCAGGAAGTTATGAATTAGAAAGTCTGCAAAAACTTTTATCAAATTTAAATTCCTAAAGCATAAATAAATTAAAAAAAAAGATTCTTAGGTTACTTTTATTTATAAGAATTGTTGGAGTTTTAATAGTCAGACGTTGCATAGCTCTCTTAGGGATAATTTAAGTGACACAATCTACTTTTAAAAAATATATCAGCAAAGAAAGTTAAAGAAGGGACGTGCATCTTGGTACCATCATGTATTTTTATAGATTGTTTGAAGCATTGATTACACATTTCTCCATCCAGTAGTGTTTACATTTGTGAAGGTAGGACATATGAGGCTTTTTTCCCGTTAAGACGCTTACCTTTATAATCTACTCTGTATGTTATGTCCCCATAGTAGTCGATGCTTTCTCCTCCGCGGCGATCACGCGCCTCTCTGCAGTTTTGCTGTCTTTCCCTCAGCTTTGCGTAGGCCCTCTCCTTCACCCTGAGCTTCAGGTCAGCACGCAGCACTCCACTTTGAGAAGACGTGCTTTCCCAGCTGTCAGAACTGCACAGCCCTTTGGCTGAATCCGCCACATCTGCCTCGCTTTGTTCACATCTGTCCAGATAAAATTCCACGCTGTCTGAATGTTTGAACACCGACGCCGCTTCGGTGTCCTCAGCCACACTCTGGGCCTCATTCCTGCCGACTGCTTCAGAAGGTTTGGACTTGCACTGAGGTTCCGCTTCCACTGCCTCCATCTGGGTGTAGTCCTTCAAGGGTAATGTCGGGGTTATGTCGTGAGGGCCGACCCCATTGAGAAGCAATGTTTCTGGCCTTGCTACTCTCCAGAAGCCCTTTGGAGGTGCCCAGTGTCTCGCTGAAGAAGAGGACGAGGTGGAAGCAGACGTAGTTGAAGCGGAGGAGGAGACGGCAGGCAGAGGAGGAGGAGGCGACGGGTCATCCTTGCTGCTACTTGAGTTATCTGAGAGGAGACTTTCCAGACTGGTGCCCTCCTCGAGCCCACAAGAGCTGACCTGGCCCTCATTTTGTTCTGACTTCTCGTCGCTTTCCTCTGTCCCCTGCTCCGTTTGTAGGTCCACAGGAGGACTGTGGATCTCCAGTCGAACCTGAACCTCTACCTCCTCATCCTCATCGCTGCTGCTCAAGTCCTTTGCAGCACCTGATCGCCAGGAGGTTGACGGCACAAACAGCTGCCCTTTGGCTCTCTGCCTCTGCCTCAGGAGCACTTCAGGTGAATTTTGCCCAGGGGAGCCACTTGTGCGCATCTCGCCTGCGTCCAACTTCTCTCTGTCCTTCTCCCGCTCCCTGCCTCTTGTTCTTCTCTGAGTCAACGACTTCACTTTTGTCTGTAGTGCATGCGAGGCTGAACTCTGGTGAGGAGGCAGCGAGGTCTTTAAAGAAGATGCTCCGAAAACAGGCTCTGGTACAGGGCCAGTGATGAGTCCCCAGTTGATGGGAAGGCCAGTCGGTACAGGGCAAGTGGACTTAGAAAGAACATTACCTGCAGATCTCTCCTCATCCATTGGTCGGGCGATACGAAAAAGGGGTTAGGCTCTGAAATATTCTGAAGGGAAAAAAAATAATAAAGCAGAGAATTAGAAACTGTTACTCACAAGAATGATTGAGACATTTCCGTTATATTCATCGCTGGTTGCTCTTTCTCTCCTGAGAGGAGATCTTTATTGTGGATTCAGTCACGTTGCATTATCCAGTGATTACTTTGCAGGGCACAGGATAATCCTTTAGAATGAGAATAAGCAACTGCTGTCTGCTACTGAGACCTTACAATCCTAAGCAGTATAAGATGTTTTATTTTCTTTTGTTGAATAGGGGGGGATGTTAAACACCAAATAAGTTCTCTGTTTGTGCCATTCATTCAAAACAAGGAAAAGGAAAGAGTTGCTCAATTTAAAAAAAATGCTTTAGTTAAGTATTTTAGAACTATGACTTATTGTTACGTCCCTTCTTGTATATTGCTAAATATTATCAGTAAAATGGGTCCTTCATAACTAAACCAGGATGTAAAGCATTAACAAAAATGAAAAGCGTACCTGGATAAATATGTAAAAGTGTTTTTTTTTTCAGTCCACTCATCTAAAATCACGCTGAAGTTGAGATAAATTCTTGCGCAATATCAAAAAATTAAAGTACATCTCAACAAAACGTGCGCCAAAACAATCTGGTGGGAATTTCAGCGCGCCTTCTCATTCTTAGGCACTAACAAGAGTAAGAAAATAAAGGCATAAGTAACAGCAATATATCCCCAGCAGATCAAGATGGAAAAAGAAGAAGAAAAGAAAGACAGAAAGAGAGAAAATGGAAAAGGACTAAGTACTAAGAAATAAGATTTCTCAGTGCATTCTGGATCCTATAGGTTGTGTTGCACTTACTGTCTGCAGCTCCCGATCCGAGCGGTGCCAGGCGAACCAGCGGTGCCTCTATCATGCTCGGTCCGCTAATCCCTTCAGAAAATCAGTGGGATTAACAAAAATGGAATTCAAAAATGCTCGCTTTAATTTCGTCCTTGCCCCGCAAACCCTCTGCCGAGTGACGATCTCTGTTGCGTAAGCGCGGTGCACATTGTGTTATTCCCACGATGCAATAATGCCCCCAATGAAAAGGAGGGAGAAAAGTAAAGGGGAAATTAAAAAAAATTAAAAAAAATAAAAAATCCTTATACTGCCAGCTTTCCCGTTTCCAGATTGAATCTGCGACTGAGACAGAATGCAAGTCACAGTTTGTTTTGTGTAAACAAGTGTCAGCTGATTCTTACTGGATATTATATACAGCTGATCCATCCCTCCGTCTAATTTTATCCTTCCGCTCTGCCTGGGGAGTATGTCAACCTGAATCATGCTGGACAATACAACACTAGATCTGAGCTCAAATATGGAAAACAACAAAAGAAACTATAAGGAACAATTCATTGTTTCCTTTGTATTTATGATAATCTTGTAACACCTTTGTTCTACGTGATTTTTTTTTTGTTAGTTTTTGTATTTGTTTATTTTTGCGTCTGCATAATTTCCTTTTTGTTGTACCACCACGGATTCCAGTCTATTATTCTCTTCCAAGCAAAATTTTTTTGCTGCAGAAAACAGAGTTGAAACGGATTTTCACACCCAACATCTTCAATATTTTCTTCTGAAATTGAGGTATTTGGAGTTTCAGGCAGGGGCGCATCCAGAATGTTTTGGAGAAAGCTGGCCAGAAGGGGGCACTGATCGTCCTGGGCTGTCACATTAAAATCAAAGGCACATGTATAGTGTGTGGAGTTTTATTATGCTGTCAGCACATATGAAGGCATTAAAAAATTGCGCAACAAGGCTCTACAGTATTATAATAGAGTCAAACTTGTCTCCTTCACTCTTTGCATTAAAATCATACAAAAATCAAGAAAGATATTCTGCATGTAAGGCTGTATGGCTGAGGACAAACTTTGTCTTTGTCTCCATCTCACTCAACCCCTTCTGCCATGTCGTTCCTCTGCATATACGTCTTTGCTAAATCTATAAGCCTGCGTTCTTCCTCCATTCTTCCTCACTTGCAGTTCTGAATGCAACTCTCTTTGTTTGATATGCTCACTATCCCTCCACTGCACGTGTCTAAGCCATCTCCCCGCCTCTCCAACTTGGTCTCCAAATCTTTCAACTTAAGCTGTCCCTCCGATGTGCTTATGTCTAGTCCTGTCTATTTTGGATCACTCCTAATAAAAAATGTAACATCTCTGGCTTCTGTCACTTCCTACGCTGTGTGTTTTTGTTTGTGCTATCTCCTTCAAATTACACATCCTGGCACATCTCACTGCGATCTTGTCAATCAAACCTTTAACTCTTGCAGCTATCCTTCTGTCACAAATCATTCCTGGCACCTGTGTATATCCACTCCTCCATACCTGTACGATCTTCTTCACCCATGACCATTGCTTTGAACAGTTGCTCATGGCAACTTCAACTCATCCATTTTTTATCGAAGTTCTCTTGGAGCGTCACTGTTCTTCACATGTCTCTTTCTTGCTCGTCCACATGCATTCTGTCTTGCTTCTACCCACTTTAATTCCTCCTCTCTCCAGAGTATACATCCACCTCTTCGGACTCTCTTCCACCTGTTCCCGACTCTAACTACAGATGACAGTGTACTCTGAAAACATCAAACTCCATGGGGCCTCCTGCCTGACCCCATCTGTCAACATGTCCATCACCAATGCAAACTGGAAAAGGTTCCAGAGAGGATCCCTGATGTGATCCCGTCTCTATAGAGCCCATCTGTAATGTTACCTCACTCCTCAACACTTTCTTGCCTTCAGAAGTCACATACCTTTTAAGCGAGGTCTGTGCGTCTAATTTAATATAAGTAGAAATAAACATGTGAAGACCTCAGAGGTTTGTTTGTGAACAGTGAACAAAGAAGACTGCGGTCAACAGCAAACACAGGTCAGATATAAAGTTGTAAACAAGTTGAAACCCTTGATTAGGTTATGCAATCTCACACTGTTTAATGCATCATCAGAAAATGGAAAGATTGTGTAGTAATTGCCAACCACCAAGAAATGGTTGTCTATTTAAAGGATTGCATCATCTGCAGAAGCAGACAAAACACATTGTGTAGATAAAAGGTCTATAGCACCTCTGGAGGAGCAGCAGAGATCTACAGCTCAGGTAGGAGAACTTGTTGACAGGCCAGCTTATAGCCATGCACTCTACAGAGATGGCCTTTATTGAAGAGTGCAAAAAGAAAACTTTACTGAAAAAAGTTATTAGATCCCATGTTTACGGTTTGCCAAAATCTATGTATTGGACACAACAGTCATGTGGAAGATGTTGGTCTGCAGATAAGATCCAAATTTCATTTCTTGACTTTCACACAAAATGCAATGCTTCAGAAAACTATGAGGGAATGTTGAAAAATGCTGAATGTTGGAAAGTAGCTTTCTTCTATCAATTATGAACTACATTGTATTGGTTACATTAACTAGAAAGCTTTTTATTTATAAGATGAAAAACATTAAATTAACACATTAAACTCGTCACACAAGCACACAAGAAAGGCATATCTCCTGCACCACACCAACATTTCTCGAACATTGTCAGGGCATATACTGCAAATCATTTTGACTTCCTCAAAGAAACAAAACTCTCAAAGAAAACATCCCACTTGTAGCATTCCTTTTCAATATAAAACCATATTAGTGCTACCTGAGTGTCACCTTAACAACTCTATTCAATATGGCACTGCAAAACAACTTTATTCCTTTACAGATCCACACATCTTTGTTGTTCTTGTGCAATTGATCTTATTTTCTCAGATCTTTTGTCATTAACAATAATTGTTGCTGGTGCCTGTCTTCAGCTGTCACTGGGCGACGGATGGGATACACCCTGAGCAGATTGACAGAGGGCAATAGTGCACAGACAACCATGCATTCTCACAATCATATCTAAGGGCAGTTTAGAGACACGAATTACCTTAACAGTGGGAGGAATCCAGAGTACCCAGAGAGACCCCACACACGATACACATATTCCATATAAACAGACCTTAAGGCTGAGATTTGAAACTTTGACCTTCTTGTTGCAAAGCAACAGTAACTGTGCAACATGCAGCCCACCTGAAAATATGACCAGATCTTTGGATTTCACTATTGTAAAATGTGACTCACAAAGTTTAATTTTCTGAAGTTCCTTGAAAATTACAAAAAAAAAAATAAAATAAAAAATAATTGTCGAATGCCACAAAGACAATTTAAAACGAACCGCCATGTCTCAGTTTTTTGTTGTGCATGTCGTCCAATGTCAACAGAGGGCGCTATTTAGACATGGTTGCGCGCGCACAAGCACACGCACGTAAACACGTCCGGGCCCAGCTAGCTCTAACCGGCTAGCAGGACTGTTGACAGTGCACCTCCCCGAAACATCGGCAGCAGCGAAGCTGCAGAGTCGACATGGCAGGAAAATATCGCAACAGTTTTGTAAAGAAAGATGAAATACTTCCAAGTCATTTGGAATAAGTGAGTAGTAACGATAATTATCATTTTATTATCACGTGAAAGTAACATTAGTGGCCATAGTG
Source organism: Poecilia latipinna (assembly GCF_001443285.1). Classification (NCBI taxonomy): domain Eukaryota; kingdom Metazoa; phylum Chordata; class Actinopteri; order Cyprinodontiformes; family Poeciliidae; genus Poecilia; species Poecilia latipinna. The sequence continues at coordinate 54,412 of NW_015112932.1, read as the reverse complement.
TTAGTTTAGTCAAGTTAATGACGCATAGCGATGGTTAGTAGCAGATATAAAGATTTAGCTAAAGGGAGGAGTTGCTAACATTTGTTCGTTAGCCTGTTAGCCCTTGGTGTTTCTTTTTACAAGAAGCGTTCCTTAACCCATCTCTAAGACTGGATTAACGCATGTCAATAACGAGAACTTCAAATATTATTTCATATTGTATTGAAATGGGTGCCCATTATGTACACAAATACATTTACATTAAATGTTTGTTTGCTAGTGCCAGATGCTAGCGTTACATAATATCACAGCAAGTCAAGCGATAGTCTGCTACCTATCGTTTTCTTGACCAAAGATATATATAGCAACTAGAGTTCTCGACAGAATATGAATTTGAAATCTACAGTGACACTGAGGATAATAACTACGTTATAGCCAAATAAACCCATGCCTAAAACAGTTAAATCGATTGCTTTGAACTAACGCCGTTTACTTTTTAGCTAAGCTAGCCAACTAGCCTCCCATAGCCTACTTCGCTAGTAGTTAGCCAGCGAATCGCTTAGTTTGTCACATACACAGAATAATTTACAACAAAACACAAAAACCTTATGTGTCATGCTCATCGAATAAATTACACAAACTCTCAACATTGAAGTCGTAGTGTTACGACTTCCTAAAGGCGAGATTTGGCATCTTGCTGTAGGGACTTCGGTGACGGCTAGCTCGGCATCCTTTGTCCATAGTCATAGTAGTTACAGGCTCCTGTTTGCAGGCCCCACAGCTGTTGTTTTTCTCGTTCACTTCGGTTGTGGATTTTAAGCATGTCTTCTTATATTTAATATTTGGTTTGTAATGGGTGAGCTGTGTACGCCAGAGAAAATGTAATTTTACTATATTATACGACGGTAAAATCGTAAACCTACTTGTTTAGATTGTTGTTTTCAGATACATATGATCAGAGATGTTAGCAAATTGCTCAAAAGTGTTGTCTGTGAAGACAAACGATTTCATCTGCACGAACAAAAAAAGAAGATTTGAAGAATATACCAGCATAATCTGCTGATTTAAAACAAACTAAAAGCTTAATTTCAAGAATAATTTATGGCCTTTAATTTAAATGTAAAATGGAGATTGTGACCCAGAATCTAAAAAAAATTGAATACTTTGTTTAGCCACTGGATGTTTTACCAGTTTAGTGGCTAGAATAAACATCTGTAAATTTGATTAGTAATAGAATTCTTATTTCACCAAAGGCTAGTGATAACTGATATGCAATGACATTTTCACCATTATAAACAGCAACAAAGGATATTCTGCCATGGAATAAAGGCATTCAGCTTCCATATTTTTTCCAGTGTAAAAACAAATACATTCTGAAGTTTATTTATGTGTACAACTTTTAATACAAACTGCATATTGTGTGCTCATTATACATCAGTTTCTTTTTGGAATAAAGGTACTTGAAAACGTTAGCTTTTAGGCTATTTAGTTTTGTTAAACTAAAACTGCAGCAATAAGCCTTGGTTATGTGATGAATAGGAATTAAAAACACAGTAGCCTGCAGTGAAATGCATAACATGTCTTTTTTTTTGTAGGCTTGGAAAGAGTTGAGTTGATTGAGTTGTCACAACATTTTGACATGTTTGCTAAATCGTTTAATTTACCGAAGATCTTAACAATTTCCTCTTTTCTTTTTTTTCTCTCCTGCAGTATTCATCACGAGATGTGATCCACCATCCACAATGTGTGAGGACATTTAAGAACGATTTAGTTCGGAAAAAAAAACAAATCTTGATTCCAGTGGAATCTTCCATATATCTATATATATATAATTATTATATTTTTTTTTTCCTTTGTGTTAATTCTTACTTACATTTATATATACACACCCATCCCACCAACATATAACCATGCCTGTGCAAGCGCCACAATGGACAGAGTTTCTGCTGTGCCCAATCTGCACACAGACCTTTGAAGAGACTGTTCGCCGGCCCATCAGCTTGGGCTGTGGACATACTGTGTGCAAGATGTGCCTGAACAAGTTGCACCGCAAGGCCTGTCCCTTTGACCAGACGGCCATCAGCACAGACATCGAACAGTTACCTGTGAACACAGCCCTGTTGCAGCTGGTGGGAGGCCAGGTAAGACATGAGCCTGTGTTGGATTTGTCATTCATTACCATCAGCAGTTCACATTGTCTGTGCAAAGATCCTCTCAATGCATGGACCTAAGGTAATATTGGGGTTGCAGAACAGCTTAAGACACTCTGTTACACAACACCAACAACCTCATTAAGCAATGAACTGTATTTTATTGGTTTACTGAGTGCTGGAACAATGTGTAGAGCTGTATTTCTGTGAGGCAATGTTTAATCAGCAGGGTGAGGCACAGCGTTTTTTTTTGTTTTTTTTTTTTTCTTCCTTGAGGCACAGCTGATGGCGTCGGTAGTGCCGTAATGGAAACTCTCAGTGCATCAATCATAAAACGAATGTTTTGTCAGATGCAGTCTAGGTGATGGTGTGTGCTGATGCTACGCCATATGACACCAGACTGACTAAATAATGTTACATATGTACAGAGAAGTTCCTTGTACATTTTCTTCTCCTTCTCAGTTAATAAATATGCTTTGACATAAGTCCATGTAAAACTTGTATAAATTACATTTTAGTAATAGGATCCAGTGTGTGTACTTTCCAAAGCTGAAGCAATCTATAGTCATGTTTTAAATGTTGCAAAATAGATTCCGAATGAATGATGGTAACATGTTAGGACATTATAGCCATAAGTTGGTGTGATTATCACGTCAGTAAACCAATTTTGTTGAAATTTGCTTAGTTCATGTATAATCAGCAAAATAGATGATTGGCTTCCCTTTCTATAACGTGTCAGGGCTACATAAAATGCAACATTTTTGTTCAACATATTGTTTAAAAATATAATGGGCAAATTTCACATAGTGAATTTGGTCACCTATTGAGCTATTAAGACACGTTTCTTGTCTTATATGGTTTTCATGATTGGGACTGAAGAGATAATAAAATGCTAACCTCAGTAGAGTCACCGTTTTGTCTTTTTAAATAATATTCATACAATGGACTGATTAAAACAATCTGTTCCCTCCCACCAGAACACAGAGCAAAAACAAATTACAGTTTCTGTAATTAAACTTTAGTGCCAGAAATTATACAAGACTGTCTCGCGTTTTAATCTTTGTTTCTCATTTTTGGCTTGCTTTCATTTTAATTAGACATCACAGCTACTCATTTAAAAAAAACAAAAAAAAAACATATACATTTTAACTGTCTGTGTTAAATTAGTTGTTAAAACTGTAAGAAAATAGAAACCGAAACAGTTCTCTCATGTTTAAGCAATTATCACACAAAACAGATGGATTAAACCTACCTCCTCCCCCGCAGTAACAGTACTGGGCATAAAAACACAATAGTATTTATCCAAGTATGAGCAATTATTACATGGATTAATTCAAGCTGGGATTCACAGTTGAGCTGCAGTTGCTTAAGGTAAAGCTAAAACATCTTCCTGAAATGTATTCTGTGAAGCAAGTTCAACAAACCTGAGTTTTTGTGTTGCATGACTTGAGAAAACCTTGAACTGGACTTTGTAATAGTTAGGATGTTACTCTAGCTCTCTGGTTCCTTGTGGTCTTTTGATGTTGTGTTGCAATGTAAAAGGAATGTTTTAACAAGATAGCTAAAGCTTTTATTATTTTCTTCTTCTTTCACTTAAAAACAACCATCTTGACAAATATCAACAGATGCACTGGCAGACAAAGCAATGTTTTCTCAAATGAGTGTTGTTTAAATGTATTATTCTGAGTGGTGAGCTGTGACCCGCTTTGTGAAAAACGAATGTCAATGAAAATATTTAGCGGATAAATTGGGTTATTTATTTTAGAATTTAGATGAATGTAATTGTAGTACACAGTCTGTTATTTCAGTTCATATGACTCAACATTGAAGATCTGTCTGTCTGATGACTGATGATTGTTGTTTCAGTTTGACTCTTCCGTCTAACGGGTGGTTTTTTTTTGTTGTTTTTTTTTTTTTGAAAGGCTTTCTTCTTACAATCTGCACAAAACTATAATCTTATGCTCTATCATCACTTTAACTTACTGTTATGATAATTATGGTATATGAACTTCTGGTCTTTTATCTTTAAATTATTTAAATTATATGATCTGTACCAGCTAAACAAAAAAAAAAAAAAAAAACAACCTTTAAACATGTTACAAAATGTACAAAAACATACCACAGTTTGCTCCATATAGTTATCTATCAAGGAAAAACGCATGTCTCTGTGGAGCTCGCGATTTTCCTCTTTGTTTGTTCAAACACAGCAAACAAAGTTGGTTTAGTGCCTTGTTGATGTTTGCTCAGGCTGTTGTTAACTCAGCATTGTGGAATCAGACGAGTGACAACAGTGTAGTTGGAGAGGAGCTCTACTTCTGGTTCTGCTCACTTCACATCTTCTCATCAACTCAACTCTGACACTACCCGTTGGACAGAGGAACAGCAGTGGTGGTTCAATCTCTAACCACCTTGCTGCCTTGTTCATGTCACATATCACACCGATGTGGGAACAAGGCTTGGTCGAAAAGTGTTTTGTGACCGTGGCAACAGACAAATGTTATGACCTTCAGTAAGTAGGTCTTCAGCCTGCTGGGTTTAAGGTACCAGGGATGGAGGATTGCATTATATTATTAATTAATTGCATTCTTCCCAAACTCGACAGTGGTTTATTAGAGGTGGTGTGTAAAAGAAGCACATTTTACCATTAGTCTTTAAAATAATAGAGGATAAAATGTATATAATTAATGGACACCTGACTTCAGAAACATAATTTCAGATGAAAACAAAGGCAGCTTTCATGTTCTACTTTAGTACTACTATAATCCTTACTACTTTAGTAGAAAGGATTATACTCAGCAGATTTATGCAATTAACGTGAGATTTACAAATTTTACTATCACATTATTTTTTTGCAAAAATGAATATTTTAATAAACCATCATGATCTCAGTCATAGATCAGAATCATTTTGGTAACCATTTTGTTGGTCGTCATTAATATCATTTGCATTAATAAAATTGTATGTTAAGCTAAATAGATGTTAGAGCATAGTTTAGTTATCGGGACAGCAAAACTATAAGATCGATCAGGATTGGTGTAATAAGTTAAATGCTTCTGAAGTATACTGCTCAAAAAAATAAAGGGAACATTTCACTTTAATTTTGTGTGTGGCTCCAAATCCAGGCCTCCATTGGTTAATAAATTTGATTTCCATTGATGATTTTTGTGTGATTTTGTTGTCAGCACATTCAACTTTGTACAGAACAAAGTATTCAATGAGAATATTTCATTCATTCAGATCTAGGATGTGTTATTTGAGTGTTCCCTTTATTTTTTTGAGCAGTGTATATTTATTCCACTATTACTATAAGGATGCAAACCTTCGCTTGTACAGACATACAATTAGGTCTTTTTTTTCTTTGTTTTAAAATGTTTCAAGAAATAATAGTTTTGTGCTCTGTAAGTACAGTTTCCGTGCAAAACACATATAACACACTACATAGTGACCAAATTTTGCTCTTTTATTTTCCCCTCCAGGTTCCCAAGGCTCAGCCGGTTGCCTTGATTACAAGTCCAGAGGACACTCAGAACTATGAGGTGGCTAGACAGTGTGTGGAGGAGCTGGCCCTGTACCTCAAACCCCTCAGCAACACCCGAGGTACCCAACTTATTGTTTGATGCCTTCATTCAGCATAACCTACTTTTCAGCCAAAATTGTAAACTCTTTTGTGTTCCCACAGGTGTAAAACACAGAAATCTACATTTTGAAATGTTTCTGTTTCATACTGAAAATAACAGTTTGTTCAAAATGTTAGCTTTTCTGTTTAATGGGGAATTATACAAAGAACCTAAAAAAAAAAGTCAAGTTTTGTGTTTCTGTAAAAATATTTTAAACTTTCTGCCTCATTTGCCTTCTAATTACAGATTTATGGGCATATCCCTCTATTTAACGTGTACAGATAATTTACACAAATAACGTCTTAAACAGGTTAAAAAAAATATGTAATGGCTGCTTTTATGCAAGCCTTGATGTAATGTTTTTCTTTAAAAACATTTAGAAACTCGGCCAAGTTAATGTTTAACATGAGATTGAGAAATAACTGCACATTGAACGATTGGACACACTTGGAATAGAAAAAAACCTCTGTAACAAAAGTAAAATTAACTTTTTGCATTATAACTTATTATTATAAAGTATCTGAATGAAACAAAATTATTCATCAATATTTTGTAAAACACAGCAGTTATGAATCTCAGAAATAACCAGTGAGATTATTGCTGAGGAGAAATTGTGAAAGACGCCATAATGAGGGAATCACAGGTTTAGAGGTTAATGTCATTTGACAGATAAGTATTTTTATCTAGCCTATTAAGAGTACTATATGGTATATCATGTTCTGAGAAAATCGCTGTGTAGAGGCGAATGGTTTGTAAGTAATGTATGATTAAATATCTTTCCAGGTGTGGGTCTGAGCAGCACAGCCCAAAGCATGCTGAGTCGACCCATGCAAAGGAAATTGGTAACTCTAGTCCACTGCCAGCTGGTGGAGGAGGAGGGACGGGTCAGAGCCATGAGAGCGGCGCGCTCTCTTGGCGAGCGAACTGTCACCGAACTCATCTTGCAGCACCAGAATCCCCAGCAGCTGTCCTCTAATCTGTGGGCCGCTGTTCGTGCACGGGGCTGTCAGTTCCTAGGCCCAGGTAGGTGTCTGTTACATGTCAAGTGACACCGCCACACAGACAGTAAATTATTCTGCTTGTGTTTAATTAAAATTTCAGAAGCCTTTGAAAGTCCACTGTTACTCAAAAATGATCACCGTTGTCTCTTTTCCGACGCCAGCAATGCAGGAGGAAGCCCTGAAGTTGGTTCTCCTCGCTTTGGAAGATGGTTCGGCTTTGTCCAGAAAAGTGTTGGTTCTTTTTGTAGTCCAAAGGCTTGAACCACGCTTTCCTCAGGCCTCGAAAACCAGCATAGGCCATGTGGTACAGCTGCTTTACAGAGCTTCCTGCTTCAAGGTACGTCAACAAGAGTTACACTAGTGCTGCTTAATAAGATTGGTTGACTCAACATATCTGTAACATGGTCTACGCAGAAATAAGAGTTTAGCAATCTGTGATTTATTTAGAAAATACTGTGTTGAATGTAGGACGTTAAAATAGTCTCCCTCTTCTGTGATTGAAGGTTACCAAACGGGATGAAGATTCATCTCTCATGCAGCTGAAAGAGGAGTTTCGTACGTACGAGGCTCTGCGGCGGGAGCATGACTCTCAGATTGTTCAGATCGCCATGGAAGGGGGGTTGCGCATCGCGCCTGACCAGTGGTCTTCTCTGTTGTATGGAGATCAGTCACACAAGTCACATATGCAGTCTATCATAGATAAGGTATGTGACAAAGCAGTTATTTTCTGCATTCATAGTTTTGACTCAAGTAGTCACAGTAGCCCAGTTATTAAGAGATTTTTGCAAGCCATTATTTTCTGTGTCTTTTCTTCCGTTGCAGCTGCAGACCCCGGCATCTTTTGCTCAAAGTGTGCAGGAGCTGACAATTGCACTGCAAAGGACTGGGGACCCAGCCAACCTCAACAGACTACGACCCCACTTAGAGCTGCTGGCAAACATCGATCCCAGTCCCGGTAAGAAGCACGCGAACATCAACTGTCTTGCTTGTTGAAACTTGCAAGGTGGATGAATAAAGACGCATCAATCAGAATTTTGTCATGGTTGTTTTTGTGTTTCAAACGCTCTGATTTTGTTCCAAAGACTGTAACATGAAATATAAAAACAGCATTTAAAATGTGTTTTTTTCTGTTAATTGAATTAGGAAGAGATGTGACGCAAGACCACGTTTTAGTCTTTTTATTATGAAACGGAGAGAAGTTGGTTATGGATTTTTTTATTGTATTTTGCATCCCGTACTTGTCATTGGCATTGGGGGCATTACTAAAACTGTAGAAGTATCGTAGCCAGTGTAAGTTTAAATCACAGAAGGGTAAAACAGAGTATCTGTGCAAAACTTACCTGCTAAACTTGTCTTGCTTTTTTCAGCTTTTTCAGTTTCATTTTAAATGGCTTCTTGCAACTCTTTGCACTTAAATGTTTAACGCATCATAGACAAAAAAAAACTGACTAACTTTAGTGTGAAAGTTATTATGAAGTGGTCGTCAGCTAAGTTCTTTAAGAACCCGTACAAATAATGTGTAGTTTTGTCTAAATCTAAATAATGACTTTATGAATTTTCTCATTTTCTTTCTCTCTCTTTTTTTTTTTTTCTTTCTATGTCCAATTTTTCAGATGCTCCTCCGCCAACATGGGAGCAGCTTGAGAAGGGGTTGGTAGCAGTGAAAACAGTGGTCCATGGCCTGGTTGATTTCATTCAAAACCACAGCAAAAAAGGAGCTGATCCTCAACAGGTTAGTGTTTTATAATTATTTTAAAGACTCAAGTAAACCTAAAAAAAAAAAAAATGCTGATCTGCATTAAATCTGTGGTGTTCAGTAAATATTTTGATATCCTTTTGGTCTGTCCTAATTTTATTGATTAATTTTAGCCTTTCTCCAAATAGTCTTCAAATAGACTTGACCGAAAAACCGAATGCGTTTCCTTGTACATTGAAAGTTTTGCCTTTTTAATATGTCAAAAGGTCTTCGGACAACAAGTATTTACTTGTTGCTCCATCAACACAAAGGTTATGTTGTCTTGTTCTCTTCAGCCTCCTCAGCACAGCAAATATAAAACATACATGTGTCGTGACATGAAGCAGAAAGGCGGCTGTCCTCGCGGTGCCAGCTGTACCTTTGCCCACTCTCAGGAAGAACTAGAGAAGTAAGTGTAAATATGTTAAACCTTTGTCCACTATCTCTACAGCATTTTGTTTGGTCTTTTGCAAAGCCTTTTATTGTTCACCAGGTATCGTAAGATGAATAAGCGCATGGCGGGTCGCTCAGGAGTGGTGTTTCCAGACGACGGCCTTACTCCTGATGTAACGGTGACCCGAAAGCATTCACCAGTCACCAATGGCAGCGTCGCGCCGAACTTGCCCCAATTAGTCGCCCGCGGCACCGACACAGTCCCATATGAGTTGCTGTCTAAAACTGCCAAGCAGGACGGAGGAAGTCCAAGTGTTCCTGGATCGCCACCAGATGTGTAAGTGCCTAAAAACTGACCGGCACCACTTAGTTACACTGATTTCTGTGTATGTACAGATTCGTTGGGTATGTTGTAACCAAAGAAGAACATGGGGTGCACTGTGTAAAGCTGAAATGCTTCATTCCTTTAGCCTGGACTCCATGCCCAAAAGCAGTATACCACTGCCACCTCATGCAATGGCTCACCCCAGGATACCAGCAGATCACCTCACAGGGGTCAAGCATATCCCCGGGGTCCCCAGGGGCTCTCCAGTTTATCCCCAACCACAACCCCGTGACGTATATGACATTCGTCCCCCACCTGCCTCTCAGTATGAGCCGCCACAGTACCCAGGAGGTAGGTTTAAAAAGGCGTTCAAATAATCTTATCAAAGACAAATGTGTGGTTTTTGTTTTACTTCCCAAGAAAATCTGTCAATTTAAAGCAACAGTAAAATAAAGAGAAACAACTGAGTCTTTGTTGAGTGTTAAGTTCTCATTTGCTGCATGGGCCAGAAAAGCTACAAAGTAGTATAAATTGATTCCACATTTTAAACAAACTAAAATGGGAATAAAACAATATAATTAGCTCCTTTGTATATTTCACCTAATATTGTAGAAGTATTTGACTTATTCAAGAATATCACATGAATTTTATCTTTATAGCTCCTTGACAACTACCGTTCTGTAAACTGTAGAAGAAATTATCAGGAAAGCATGATGGTGTTTTACCTAAACCAGGATGATAAAAATCTATATTTTGTGATCTTAAAATAAATTCTTGACGTTTTTTTGTGTGTTTGCTCAGGTTATCCCTACCAACAGCCAACACAGTATGTCCGGGAATACATCCGTAACCCCCCTCCGCCGAGTGAGTCAGGACCCCCTTACCATGACCCTTACAGCGGCTACAGCACTCCGGACCGCCCCTACCCCTCCCAGCACTCTGGCCCACCTTTTCCCTACTCCCACCCATCTCACTATGACAGAGGTCACCACAGTACCTACAACGTCCCTCCCCCGCCCCCTCAGCCTTATCCGTCTCAGAGGGATCCCCTCGATGTCCCGCCCCCCTCAGCGGGGCAGGCCAACTCTCTCTACCACCAAGAAGCGAGTTCCCGGGACAGATACGCCCCAGACGGCTACTATCCTCCGGGTTCCCAGCCTCCACCTATGAGGACCTACGTCAGGGTATGTCAGCTGTGAATATTTCTTGTTTTGAATGCAGGTGGTCTAGGCCGTCTGGAGTTGACTAGTGGTATTTTTGTATGTGTTGGTTCATAAGGGGTCACAATACAGCGGTTCACAGCCCAGCCTGGACTATCTCCACCGACGACGGCAGGAACTGTTATCTCAGCTGGCAGAAAGGAAGGTGATCTCTCCTCCACCATTTGCTGCCTCCCCCACTCTTTCACATCCCTTCCCCAGCGACTACCCCCCTGAGGTTAGCACAGTATAAATTTTCTACTTTCACATTGTGCTGTTTACTTCCAGAAAGCACTCGTGTTTATTGAGTCAAAATGTTCGAGAGCTCATTGTTAGATGGTATAGAATCTGTTTTTAATAACCTTGTTTTCTTGCGTGCAGTATGGCGACGAGAGCTCCAAAACGATGAAATGCAGAGAGCCCGACTACACGGGGCAGTACTCGCCCTGGTCCTGCGAAACCATTGGCTCTTATATTAACTCAAAGGATGCCAAACCTAAGAACCTTATGGCTCCTGGTAGCATGGAGATGATGGTAAGTTCAGATGAGTGACCCCTATTTATTTCTGCTGGGAGTGGGAAATGTGGAACAAGTTTTCTTCTTGACACATTAATTTGGTTTATACTCAGCAATCGTTAATTCAAGCTCTAATGTCGATGGACTTTGTTTTGCTCCATATAATGATCTCATGATCTCTTCTTCCTGTCTCCTCTTTGTTTCTGTCAGAATGTGGACGATAAAGGTCAGAGGGAGCCATCATTGGAGGCCCCTCGCAGGGGAACAGAAGTGAAAGATGATGACCCTATTATACCTTTTGGCCCCCAGCCCACTGTGTCACGCTTTGGCGCCATCTCCCGCACTTCAAAGACTGGCTATCAGACCACTGGCCCAGTGCAAGCTATGGCTTCCACTCTTCAGAACCCCAACTCTAAACACATGACCATGCCTGGTAAGATTTAAATTAGGATTTCCAACTAAACCCTGAAAAGTCACTAAAATTGTTTTTCTTAACTGATTCATTTTTATTTTTATTGTATGGGATTCATCTTTTGTCTATCGGGTACACGTATTCAATTAATCTCTGAATTAATGTATGAGCCGGTATATCAGCGATATCGACTGATGTTCGTTAATATCTGTCATCTTCCTGCTGTAGATTACTCATATGGAAGTCATGGAGCATGGGCTGGAGCTTCATACCCCTCCCACCAGACTGCCTCCTCCTCTCAGGGACACTTTGAGCGGTGAGCCCTTGTTCCCCCCAAACACCTCTGTTGATTTTCCAGTTATTTTGATGTGATTTAATAAGTCTTATGAGTGCCTTTAAGTAAGCTTGAGACGTTGAAATGTTGTTGAACCAGTTCATTGTATTTTCACAGCCTTCCCATGACAACCCCAGATCGAGAACAGTTAAAGATTGAGCTGCAGCAGGTCAATCAGCAGATCACTCAACAGACTCAGATGCACAACATAGAGGTATGTAGGATGGATCTGAAGCTAAGCTTGAGTAATGTGGTGCTTTTAAAGTGGGAAAAAAAAGAAGAATGAAAAGCTTTTCGATTCTGATGAAATTAAGTTATGAAAATGTTTAGATTTATATATCTTATGGCATTTTTGTTTTTTGCCCACATTTTCCTGTTTCCAGTCTTTTTACTTTGTCTCAATGCTGCAGGCCGCCAGTAACTCTTTGCTCCTGCAGAGGGAGGCCAGCGCATTGGTCGTCCAGCCTGTGCAACCCAGCCAGGGCTCAGCGGCAGTGGTTCCACAGCAACCGCAGCCCAAATGGCCAGTAGGGGGTGCCGGAGTGCCAGCTGTCTCCAATGAGCAGTTAAGCTTGGAGCTCCACCAGGTGGAGAGAGAAATTGGCAAGAGGACCCGAGAGATGGCTTTGGTAGGAAACTTTCTGTATCCGTGTATGACTGGTTTCTAATATAGCTGACAGGCAGATGTGTTCAAAGTATTGATGTTCTCTTCTGAAGTAGAAGTACAAATAGTTGTATGAAAAAACTGGTAAAATGACAGATTGAACTCCTTTTCTTAAGTAAAGGTATAAAAGTACAAATTTTGGACCCGAGAACAAAAAGACAAAAAGAAAGTAATTTTACTTTCAGTAATACAAAATGACCTTCAATTAAGTCTAAAATACTAAAAAAGTTTTCGTCATACAAAATGTCTTACAACACAGATGACTACTACTAAATAACACCCAAACATACAAGCTTACCTTTTTGTGTTTTAGAAGGTTTGATGGCAAGTTCTTGAATGCCAGAAACTCATGGTTGATAAAACAGAGCATTTGCCACAAATCGTTGTTCGTTTGTTGAGCAGACGACCTGGAAACATATGAGCCGATATATCCGCAGTCTTATCCTTTAAATAAGGCCGTTGATGGGGAAAGCCTCAGAATTAGTTTTTCCTTTATTTTGCAATGTTACTTCATGTTTTTCTCACACACAAATGTGTTTTTCTTCTGTTTTTGGTATTTTTGGCATCTGACTGTTGCGTTACCACCACTTTGACAAACTTTCTGTCCATGAGGTGGACATTTTAAAATGGCTTCACTCCTTCCCCCCCCCCACCATGAAAGTAATCCAGGGAGTGGAAAGCACAAATATTTGTCTTAAGATATAAGGAGTAAAAGTAAGAAATTGTCAGAAAAATTAATACCTTAGTACAGATGCTTGACAAACCTTACATTATTTGACACCTCTACTGATGGGAGGGTTTTTTTTTTTTGTTTGTTTTTTTTTTCCGTATTTATTTATGTTTCTCTCCATAGCAGGAAAACCAAGTAGCTCATGATGTTCAACAGTACAAAATGCAGCCTGCAGAGAATGGACAACCAGAGCACGAGAACCAGCTGGAAGAAATCTCTCTGGCTCTCGGGTGAGTATAACCTTAGCTCAACTTTGTAGGAGACATTCATTTTTTATCAGATGGCCAAATTCTACATTCTTATATTAAGTCGCTGCAGTTTCTGTTCAGCCTCCCCTTTCAGGTTTTGGAGGTAATTGATTAAATTGTTTCCCTCTGCTGCTATGTATCGGAATCATTTTGTTGTGAAGTTATGGCAGCCAGGAAATAAAGGCACCATGACATGCATATGTAGCAGAAATTGGTGTCTTTTAATATGTCTTTTTTTTTTTTCTTGCATCTTTTCTGTCTTTTGTTCTTATATGTGCTTATACAGCTCTCTTTCTCCACTTCTCATTCAGCGAAGTGTCCAACGGCTCCAGCAGTCTGCAAGAAAATGCAGTGGGCGGGTCCATGATGTCACTGACCAATAAGACGGCTGGATTGAGCATGTGTTCTGATCCAGTTGTTGCTGGTTCAGAGATGCAGAAGAATGGCGTTGTCCACTCCTGCTCATAGGAACACACACTTATGTACACACACTTACACACACACACACACACACACACACACAAACAAACGCATACAAGATGCTCATTTGAAAAGCATGCACAGGCACACATACACCCATTCTATTTAGAAGATGAGCAGTATCTGCCGTGATGATTTTCTTTCTTTTTGTTCTGTGAATGAGCTTTTTTATGACTTTCCTTGCCTGGAAACCAGAGCATATAATAACATTTCTTTTGTGTCATTTCTTTCTTTTTTTTTTCTTTTTTTGTACTGGTATTTGATTAACAAAGCTCAAAATTTATACATCAGGAAAAATAAATGGTGGTGATGATGACAGCATGTGTATATTTATTAAAATTGATAAAACGCCATAAAAGCAGAATTAAACTTAATACCCTCTCACTCCCCCCAGGAAAAAAAAAAAAAGCAGGTCGTTTGCCTGTAGGGCCGTACTTGTAGTTTGAACTGTTACATGCAGAGGTGCACAAGTGAGAAAGCACTTTTACATCACACACATTTCAAGGAGCTTGTAATGTGACTTTAATATAGGAAAGAGCTAACGTGTGGCTCGGCGCTCACCCCCAAAATCGTAACGAGAGGTTGGCCAGACGCAGACGTCTGTGGAGGGAAAACACATAAATTTCACCCGTTATTCGGCCAAAATGGACACGTCAGGTGCTT
>NW_015112932.1:18337-35743 GCF_001443285.1 Poecilia latipinna | reverse complement strand
CAGACGAAGGACCTCTGTGTGCATTGACGTGTGTTCACTTAAATCTTTTGTGTTCAAACAAAGTTGTTCTTTATAGAATATGCTTCCGAAGAAGACAAAAATCTGTAACTTTGGAAAAATTTATATGGAGATGTTTTTTCGTGTGTGCTAGATTGTATTGTAGGAAACGTACCCTCATTTTTCTTTGTTTTTTTTTTTTTTTTTTTGTTTTTCTGTCCACTGGTTGCCAACACAGACTTTATCCTTTTCCAGACGAAGGACCTCTGTGTGCATTGACGTGTGTTCACTTAAATCTTTTGTGTTCAAACAAAGTTGTTCTTTATAGAATATGCTTCCGAAGAAGACAAAAATCTGTAACTTTGGAAAAATTTATATGGAGATGTTTTTTCGTGTGTGCTAGATTGTATTGTAGGAAACGTACCCTCATTTTTCTTTGTTTTTTTTTTTTTTTTATTTCCTTATGTTTTTGTTTTTGTTTCGGTTACTCCCCTTTAATTGTGCTGTACCTGGTCGTAGTGTTGAGATTTTAGAACAGGTTTGGGTCTTCTCTCCCCCTCATCCCACTACCGCTCCAGTGACAATAACCAGGAAGTTTCTTAGCTTTCATTTCCTCTGAAATGCTCTTTTTACATTATTTGTTCAAGGAGCGTTAGATCTGAGAAAAAAAAAAACAAAACAAAACAAAAACCCAAACACATCACAATTTAGAGTCGTACCAATGAGCTCTAAGTTTGAGTAAGCCAAAACTACCAAAAAGCTTGTTCTGCTTGATGGGTCACCGCAGGTCTGAATGAGCCTAACACACCTATCCACTTAGCAGAGCGTTTGTGCAGTGATTGTATGAGGGAAGTTTTCTTTATAGTAAATGGCAAAGATGTTTATTTCAATCTTGTGTGTTTTGTTTTGAGTGAAACTGCTGCCTACACCCTTTTGATGATAAAAACAACCACCCACACCCTTGACCACTGACCTCTGTTACTGCTGTTTGAGGCTCACATTTTATTCTCAGACTTTCTGAGGAAATTCACAAATGGATTTTTATATTATTACTCCCTTGTAAAATATCTCTTAAATTAAGGTACAGGTTTGATTTCAGCAAGAAAAAGAAAAAAAAAAAAAGGTTTTTATATGTATATTATACTCCATTAAGGAATGTCTAGAATTATCTTCCTCCAATGTGGATGTAGCCATTAATACGCCATTTTATGACTTTGTAAGAGAATTCACTGTGTGAAAATTGGTTTGCATTTTTGTATAATACAATCTGCTTTCTTTTTTTTTGTGTTTGTTTGATACGAGAGGGAGCTCAAACTGGAAGTTTGAAGAAAGGAAAAAAGAACCTGTGAAATTGAAAAAAAAAATGTAACTTATGTGCAACAGTGATTCTGAGGGGGAAAGATTAAATGATATTGCTAACTAAGGCTTTTCTCGTCCTTTTGTGTCCTAAAAAGTTAAAGAGAAATGTAGGAGTTGCTGAAGTTACAGCAGCAGCAGTTACACTGCTGTGTTACAGCAGTGTAACTTCAGCAATGTTCCACACAGTTCAGTATATTTTTTTTCCCCAATGGTTGGCGCTCCAGACGTTTCTGTTCAGATCCAGTATGGGTTGTGTTTGAACCTTTTGCATCATAAATCGTGTTGTAGATCATTCAACAACTCGCATAAAAGCGAGTTCTTCCTAAATTTCTGCAAAATATGAAACAGTACCGCCACACTTGACATACTTTTATTTTTATTTAAATGTTTTTACGCTTTTAAGTCCCATCAATTGAGATGCAGGCATTTACAAAAGGATCATGTACCAAATATTAAAGCACATAACTGTATTTTACTCCTGGTAAGTTTCATAGTCTTGATTTTTAGACTTTGAAAACCAAATATATAAGAGTATTATTTATTAAATTAATTGACACGGTTGAAAACATAACATTTATTCCCAACATTAACTGTACACAATTTGAAGATTGATTCTAAAAATGTATCCAATGATGGAAGTACTGCAACAATTATAGAAGATAATCGACTTCAAATAATACCAAAAAAGTGAAATTGTCACGTTTGAAATACGAAACTTTAAAGGAGGTAAAACTACAAAAAGCATGCTAACCACATTGAATTCCCATGCAGTTTCTCAAGCGAAGTTAAGGCTTAAAGAAAATCCACATCAGTGTCCCCCTATAAAAAGACCACTTCCCCAGCTGACACTCACAAAGTTACTACCAGGATTTTTCTTCTTTTTGTTTTTCCTGGTAAATTTTAATCCACATTTGTAGGATCCCAACTTACATGCCGTCCATCATGTAGATTTCCTAAAGCAACCATGTCTTTCTCATCAAGTTGGAACCCAAACACCTGTGTACAAGATGGCAGAAAGTGAAATACAACGGTGTGAAATGTAAAATAAATGCTAGAATAAGAAGTTTTATCACTTTTTTTCATTAAATTTTAAAGATTAGGCCAAAGATCACTATGTCTTTTAAACAACTTTGCAAGGTTCTGATTTTAACTTGCAACATTTCTAATAAATGGAGGCACATTTCTGGATATATTTTAAGGCACATACCTCAAAATAGTTCTGTCAGGAGGAATGGGCTGCAATTTGATCAAATCTTTGAGGGATGCTGGCAGAAAGATGCAATTTTTTGACCTAAGATTTGCAGTTTAAGAGGTGGTTCTAACAAGTACTACGTTTTATGTAAACCTTTGAAATGTAAGAAAACTAAAATATTAATATTACTCATTACTCTGAACTTAGAAAACTAAAATTACGACATCCTAACTAGCCTAAAACAGGAAATCTTTAGTGTGATTTATTGTAAGCTAAATCTGTTTTGTGCCATTTAGATTAAATCATTTTAGAGCCTGGTGAAGATCCAATCATTTAGAAGGTAAAACTCTATAATTGACAGAAATATCATCCTTAGTTCACCGGACCAAGATCTTTCCTCACTGTATGGATGTTAATAAGGCTCAAAAGACAACAGGCTCATTAACTCACTTGGCAGTTTTCCTGTATCCTGTTCTTCTTGATGGACTTTGGAATAGTGACAACTCCATTCTGGGGAATAATTTTTGAGAAAATATAAATTTGGTTAACAACAAGAAGAGAGACAAAAACTACTGCAGCAACAAGACAATGTGACTACCTGAGTACTCCAGCGAAGGCAGATCTGAGCAGTCGTCCGTCCGTGCTTTTTTGCTATTTGTTGTACAACAGGATCATTGAGGACTTGACCCTTGGCCAGGGGACTGTAGCCTTCAAACACTATTCCATTCTTCCGACAGTACTCCATCAGGTGTTTGGGCTGTTGGAAAGGATGATACTCCACCTAGCAAAGTTATTAAATGAGCAGAGCAATGTTTTGAAGCATCTGTGAAAAGGCCATTAAAAATATATATTGCAGGGAGTTGGACAACGATCTTAAAAGTTTACCAATCCTGAATCTAATCTAATCTAATCCAATCCTCTAACTGAAGAATAAATACACTTAAATGAACTGAACGAATGGGAAAATTACCTGGTTAACATGTGGCACCACACTACAGTCTTCCTTCAACTGCTCCAGGTGGTGGACCAGAAAATTACTCACCCCAATAGCACGACAAATCCCTGCAATGATAAGGTCAGATTGTAGCTGTAACATTGCGCTATGTCTAGCTTTGTGTTCTGGCTCTACAGACACAATTCCAGAAGACAGTAGAAAGCACAAGAGTCTGTGCTGTGATTGGGAAACATCTGTAAAGTAATTAAAGTCATAACTAAAATTGAAAAAAAAAAAAAAAACAATTGTGCAAACAAGTTAAACGAAGCTGACGGACATTTCAGATGGAGCTAGCTGAGAAAGAAGTGGGGTTGTAATCTCTGGAGGTCATTAAATACATTTGTTGTGTAAAACTAGGTTAGGTTTGGATTGATGCATAGGCTTGAGAAATCAGTCGACTCACAAGTCTTCCCTTGGAATAGTTATTCATTATAGAACATGTTTTATGTGACCTAAAAATCACTGAAGCGGCAAACTGTCCAAGTCTGAGTCGGGAAATGTTCCAAATTGTGTTTTAAAAGTAACTAAAATGATAGAAAATCTCAGGAACGTGCAACGATTAACAGCATGAGCAAAGTTTCTGCAACATGCTGCCCCCGTGAAATCAGGTTAATGTTCACATCTAGTCCTTCTACCTTTTTTGTAAAGTTCCTCCAGAGCTTTCCATGTCTCAGCTCTAATCTCTCGGTTAGAACAACCAGGTTTTAATGACTCTGGCCAATGCATCAGGTACAGATCTAAAAAAAAGAGAGAGAAAACCTTACCATTACAAAAGCAAACAAAACACAAGCACATTGACTAAATTACATTTGTTTTACAAAGCTATATACATTGTACCGCATACCAAAATATTCAACCCCCATTGCTGTGCAGGAGTCCAGGCAAGCTTTTTGTGCAGCTTTGTATCCATAGTCCCCAGGCCAGAGTTTGTTAGAGAGCCATAGTTCACTTCGCTGCAGCCCGCTCTCTTTGATAGCTTTGCCCAGCTTCTCCTCACAGCCATAGCGCTTTGCTGTGTCAAGGTGGCGAATACCACATTCAGTGAGAGCGTACACGATGGCATCGTGTGAGTATCCGCCATGATGGGATGTACCTGACAGTCAAAAAACAAAAAAACTAAAATTCTCTGATGATGAGACCTGAAGAAACGGAGGCAACAGAACAGATGCAGAACATTGTGGCCTTCTTTGAAGATTTGATCTCTCAGATGTTTTTGAAATAAAGAAATACTATTGAAAATTTACTGTCTTTGACTTACAGGCTTTTAATGTAAATCTTTTAAAAAAAAGTTTTCTTGATGATGATGCACAACAACGTCAAGAAGGAGGGGGCCAAGGACTTCTCCCATTGGTCTGCCACAAGTCAGGTGGAAAAGCACAGCATATTTGAAAGCTTCATGTCCTGGTAACTTTACAATACAACTTTGTTAAGGGTGAAGCACTTCGACTATTTCTTGAGAGACCCAAAATGTGATGCATTTTTCCACAAACCTTGCAAAGAATGGCTAAAGCATGCTATAGTATGAGTTTAAGGACAGGGAATTGCAGTCTTGGTGCAAAAATGATGATTGTCAAGCTGTTAGGAATGAGGCAAATTCTACAGAAAAGCATAAGAAAGTCAAAAAAATAAATAAAATTAAAAAATCATCTGACCACTACCAAAAAGACCCAACAAAATGCTACACTTAGTATAATACTGTGCATGTTATACTATACATTCAGTTCCTTTAATTGTGGCACTTCAAAATAATCACCAAATGAATTAAGTTGTGAACAAATTACTTGTAGTTGTGCTATGAATTCTATAACCTTGACAAAAACCTAATACAAGCTTCCCTCAAAATACACTTTGGACAATGATTTACAATTCAGACATTAGGACAGTGAACTTGTTCCAATACCCTCATGTGTTTCAGCAAAAACGTTGTTAAAATCACAATTCTGGATGAGTATCGATCCCGATTAATTGTTTTGCAGCAATGTATTTAATGGCTTTGCAAACAACGTATATAAATATTTAGAACATTACAAATAAACTTTTCTTGGAAATTATGTTAATTTATTTTGCGGTTTCTTGTTCAATACTTATATTCACATCCTTTCGTCAGATAGCTGTTTTCACTCCTTTGATAATTCACAGGTTCCACTTCTTCTTCAGAACAGTACTGCCTACAGATAAGAACTCGCTCTCATTGCCCCCAGTGGACAATTGCAGTATAACATGCACATACATAATACTATACAGAAAGTGACAGGATAGAGCAGGGGTGTCAAACGTACGGCCCGCCGAACGATTTAGTCCGGCCCGGGGGCTAAATGCATTATCATTATTCATGAAAAAACATATACTTCGTTTAATTGAAAATCTGCAGTTCCTATACTGTCCACGAGGGGCGCTGTGTTTTATTCAGAGCACACAACATGATGCAACACTGCAGCGGAACTAACAGCAGATGGCAGCACTGAGCTTCAGGTTCTGTAAACAAGTTCGATTCTATGCTTTACCAGCTTTTTATTTTGGCCCTGGCAACCTCATATTTCTCGTGCATGCTAACATACATACATGTTATGTATGCAAGTTTTTCTATATGTATGCATTTTATGCATCAACAAATGTACTTAATCAAATGTCTGTTTAAAACAGCTGACACTTAAGATTTCAAATGTGTGAAGCCAGATAATTTGTTCAAATTGCTTCCCAGATGTTGAAAATTGATTTTAAATCTTTTCTTAATTTTTGTCTGTTGTATTTTGTGATGCAGGACAGTGTTTTTAAGTTCCAAAAACTGTGAATAAATGTTTTGCAACATTGTACAATCACTGAGATCAGTTCTTATGCATAATGCACTTAAATAAATGCTTAACTGAGTAAAAGTATTGTTGAAATTGCAGATACCTTTCTTAAAAACTGAGATTATTCATAATATACTTTGTAAAAGTGAAATTCGTTTAATACTTTTATTGGTTCTATTTAATCTTGCAATGAGTTTACTTGTATGGCCCCCTGCAGATCATGAGTTTGACACCCCTGGGATAGAGAACTTGCAGCTGTGCCTTTCAAAGCAAATTAGACAACATGAACACATAACACAAAAAACACAAAGACAATTTAATATGAGAACACATTCTAAATATTTTCTTTTGACTCTTTACCTGTCTTAAGCGTAATACAGACCTAATCCAAGTATTGGGATTTCCAGACCATTGGAGAGTTGGACTGTGGGACACCTCAGGGGTGGAAATAACGGCATGCTTCTCTGTTTTTTTTCCCTTAAACAATCCTGGATCCGAAAGAAATACGAGTTAATATTTACGTTTCTTACGTCAAAACTACACTAGCGCGTTTGATTAGTGTTCTGTGTGCAGCTGAGATTTAGGACTGCGGAGTCTTTAACCGGTAACATTATCCAACAAACCAAGACTAGATACATTCTAGAGTTCTCTTAAAAATACTTACATTAAAAAAAAACCCTCCCACATATTTTCTCCAATCACCTTTGAGCTCTAACGTACGGAAGCGTGGGTCAACCCACTTTTCCACGTCTGGCTCTAAAAGCAGAGATTTCTTCCTCTTTTTTTCATGTCACCTAGTTACGTCATTGCTACGCAACCAATATGGCGACACAGTAACCCGAACGAGATGATTGCAACGCAAACAAAATGAGGTGAGTTATAAATAAAAGAGTAGAAAACCTGCTCTAGTGAGACGTGAAAAAACTAAACTCAACAGAGAGAAACATTTGCAACACACCGGACAAAGTTCACAGCATCAGCAGAGAAACATGAACAGTCACGAAAACAAATAGCGCGAAATATTTTTTTTCAAATCAGTGCATGAGACTCTTGATATTTTAGTATTAATTTGACCCATCCTTTGTTGTTCCGAATGCCAGAACAACACAGGAAAACTATTTTATCCGGATTCTGTAATATAGCTCATTAGGATAACAAGTATGTTTATTTTTTAAAATGCTACAAATAAACGTATTCTAAGTATATTTTTAAACGTGTTTTGGGGTTTTTTTTTGTCTGCAATGTCACTTGCAACTTAAAAAGAGAGAGATGCCGCTGCTTATAACCCTGCTTTGTCTTTAGCATAGAAGCTGCTCTTGAATCACTGCTTTTCTGTGTTGTTCGTCTGTCTTCTGCATAAACTGAATGTGTCCATTTTATTACTAAATAAGACGAGCAAAATGCAGTGTTCACAGTAGACCGTGTAGACTACAGAGTATAATGTCTACCTCTATCTGCATCAGCATTTCCTTTGTCTCAAGACAGTTTTTTTTTCCATAATGATACGTAGTTGCCTCTGGGCAAAAATTGTATTTTGCCAAGTTTCAATTCCTTATGTAAAATGAAAAAGGGTCAGGAAATTATGTTTGAAGCTGTGTACCGCACACGATTACCAATTAAAATTAAACTTGGCATTCAGTTTCTGCATTATGTTTTTTCTATAAAAAAAAACAAAAAACAACTCAGTTTATGTCTCCTCTTCTTTGCAGGCTTCGGTGTTGCTGCTTTGGACTACGGCGAAAGTGTATCATTTTTCCACTCCTGCTGATCCTCTTGGTCGGAGCAGCCTTGACAGCTCTGTTGCCCCCCGCCGAGGAGCATGGAGGTGTTGCCAGGGTCCTGGGAGTACTGCGCAGAGCAGCGCCGCAAAAGGGAAACCCCGCTCAGGGTCAACCTGCAGATGCCCTAGAAGAGAAGTTTACCGTCATCATCCAAACCTACAACCGCACAGACATTTTACTCAAGCTCCTGAACCATTACCAGGCAGTGCCTCATCTTCAGATGATCATCGTAGTGTGGAACAACATCAGGGAGCCGACTCCGGCCAAGCTGTGGGAATCCCTGGGTCCTCATCCAGTCCAGGTTGTCTTTAAAGAGCAGGCGAGCAACCAAATGCGCAACAGGCTACAGCCGTTCTCTGAGATTGCCACCAATGGTCAGTGCATTTTTAACTTGCATTAGTTTGCAATGTGTAAAATATTCAGAGATTTATTTTATTTATTTTTTATTATTATTTAATTTTTTAACCAGAGACATGCCATTCAACAGACCAGAGACTGGAATTAGATCATTTTTGCTTGATCAACTACTAAGTTATTGGCAAGACATAGACCAAAAATCCTGAGTTTTTCCTGTATCTATTAGATAATGAAACTTAGAACTCAATCAATCAACCAACAGGATGCACTTTGATGCACTTTTTTCATGACGTGAAGGTTAGAGACGTGCATAATTATATTCTTGTATTTTTGTAATTTTGTAACCAGGTATCAAAGCACCTGCTGCACATTATTTTCTTTTATGTTATAGCTCTTTATTTAAAAAAAAAAAAAAAAAAAGTAGAGTTGATCAATTGGAGACCTCAAAGAAAAATGGAAATGGGTATCTGACAGGAAAGCCTGATTGGTGCATCTCTACTTTTTATTTATTTTTTGTCAATTTTTCCTAAAAAAAAAAAAAAAATCCCTTCTGATTCTTTCTCTCTCAACTCTCTCAATTAGCTGTGTTAATGCTGGATGATGACACCCTTGTCAGTGTCCCTGACATCACTTTTGCTTTTTCTGTGTGGAAGGTAATAAGATTCATTGTCTATTAAGTTCAAACAGCATTTCTAGTCTTACGACTGAGGCGTTGTAAAATACCTGAACTCACTATGTTAGTCATATAATTGAGCACTACATTTCTATATCTTGAAGCAATTTCCAGACCAAATAGTTGGATTTGTCCCTCGGAAACACGTCTCAACGGCTGGAGGAATTTACAGTTATGGCAGCTTTGAGCTGCAGAATCCAGAAGCGGCTGGAGGAGACATGTAAGTTGCCCTTGCATTCGTCTTATGTTTTCCTGTTTTTTGGGGTCCTTGTTGTGTTTGCTCTTACTCAGTGCAGTTCTCCCTGCAGGTACTCTATGGTTCTGATCGGTGCTGCCTTCTTCCATCGGCGCTACCTGCAACTGTTCCAGGATCAGTCTAAGGAAGTACACGCCTTAGTTGACGAAACCCAAAACTGTGACGACATAGCTGTGAACTTTGCTGTTGCTCTGTATTTAAGAAAACACTCAAATTCAGGCGCAGTCCACAGACCCTCAGGGATCTTTGTCAAGCCTGTGGACCTGCGCAACCTTGAGAAAGATGCCGGCAGTGGATATCGGGGAATGTGGCATCGTCCTGAGCACCTTCTCCAGAGATCGTACTGTTTGAACCGGCTGACGCAGATCTATGGCTTCATGCCGCTCTGCTACTCCAACCTCATGGTTTCCCAGTTTGGTTTCCCAAGCTATGCCAATCACAAGAGCAGGGGATGAAGTTACAAATTGATGATTTGGGCTAAAGTAAGAGATGAGACTGCCGGGGAGTTTGGTAGGCTTGTTTGTTTGGTTAACACTCCTCATGCCAATCAGCTGATGCTTTTAGTCTCGTTGTGGGATCAGACGGTAGTTCTCATCGCAGGATGGTGATGAGGACACAGACTAGTCAGATGTAAAACCGTATTCTTGATAGAATCACTTGCTGAACTGCAATTATTAAACGAGAATAGTAGGTTTAAAAGCCTAAGAGTTTTTCATACGCAGGTATTTAGTTGGGATTTTTTTTTAAGAAATGAAATTTAATACAGGTCCAGAAAATGATTCATATGGCTTATTTTTTTTAACTGATTTCTAAATTCTTGACGGAGAAAAGAAGTGCTAAGATCCTAAGAAACACACATCTTCAGAATTCAAAGAATGTGATTTAAGTTTGGTTTGCTTTTAATTTAAAATAAGTAAATAAAATGAAAATTTAAGTACCTATTGAAGGAATCAGTCCTATTTGTGAAAGAGTTAAAAACAATAAAAGAGTACTTTATTCACTCTTAAAGAGTTGGCGTCACAGATTTATTCCCCAACTCAATAATCAGTGGACAAATCTTGATTGGCTTTACAGCAATCAGGAACTCCTTATAATTACCGAACAACGTTTTTTTGAAGTTTCCTTCGCTGTTTTCATGATTTATCTTTGGTGATGAGCTCCAAGTCTTTGAAGTTGGTTTGCCTACTTTCCATCATCCTAATCATTCTACTTGCCAACACTATATCCAGAAAAGAAAAACGATTACCAAAAGTGTGAAGAATTTCAGGCTGTAGCCATTTGCTTTATGTGCATATAGCAAATAGCAGTGTTGCATTAAAAATGATTAGTCATCTTAATTACTCCAGAGGTGTGAAGTTGCTGCTCATCCTTAGTTGGGGCAAGTCACACACAACATTACGAAGATATTGTGTCGTAGCAATAGAGATAGAAAAATGTAAAAAATAAATAAAATCAGGTTTACAAAAGAGGACAATTTGGTTGGTTGTTATAACTTGAATGTCATTTTATGTCAAAGAAAATGTCTGCATTCAGTGACGGTAAAAAGTCCATCCTTTTTCAAATTCTAAGATTTCACTTGTCAAAACGTTGCAGCATATATGTTGTTCTGACTTGGTCTTAAAGCCTCTGACAAATGACACAAAGACGGTATGCACAATGTAGCAAAAAGTAAAGTTAAATCTTGCAGTGCAATGGTAGTTTACCCAAAATCAAACATTATTTTTGTTCTCTGTCCACAAGATGGTTGTTGGTAGCATAATTAGAACACATAACGAATATGGCCTCTAATAATAAACATGGCAGAACAGATCCAAAACGCTCATCTGTGCTAACAAATATAAATCACATTTGTTTTCACAGGACTGAGCAGGACTATGGTTGGTAGATCATAAACAAATCCAAAACAAGAAAAAAAAAGTCCTATTCATCAGAGATAATACTTTTATATGATTTTTTTTTTTTAACTCAGCAAGGACCTTTTTAAAACTGATATCAGAGCTTTAGAATGAAACAAACAAGTGGCACCATGCTCTATTAGGGAAGCCCCTAAAATGCCAATATGGCCCCACTAAAACAAACTTTAACTCACTGTTGAAACTGAACAGAGCAGATGTTTGCATATTTTTATATTTATTCATGAAAAATAATGACACACTTCAACAAAGTTGAAAACATCCAGATCTTTTCCATGACCAGAAAATTCCTGTCTGTAAAGAACTCCAGGGTTTACTGCTGTCCTCCACCGCGACCTCTGACCTCGGGCCCACCGCCGGGTCTCGATCCCTTGCCGCCCTTAGAGCGAAGCTCATGCCACAGCTTCACGAGAGGCTCCCTCCTTCTCCAAATTAGTTTGTGACCGTACGCCACATACCAGCTGCAAGACAAAAACAGGAGACGGTTAAAACGAGACGGAAGGAGTAGATTTCCCTTCTCAGTGACATTTGCATCAATCAGAAAGCTAAATTTGAGATTGATGCAAATGAAAAGAAAGCTGAAAAGAGGGTTACAGATCAGGGACTCACACTCCAAAGAGAGCTCCGCCAAGGTGAGCAGCATGATCAAACAGCCGCCATCCCAAGATGAGCCCCGCTGAATCTATGGCCACAAGTGCTTTGAGAGCCTAAAAACAAATAAAACCCAGATATTTAAAATTCTAAACAATGCACCGCTGAATGCCGTGCATTCAGTCATGCGTACTTACACATTCACACATTCATACACGCGTTTGCTTTGTTCATGCACAGATTTAAATCTTTATCCTGCAGCAAAAACACAATGTAGGAATGACGTTACACATTTAGCGTAAGACAAAGCAAACATCCGGAGACCTCTGACACACAGAGGACGGGATTTATGGTAAAAAAAACAGTGAAACGTACATTTCCGGCAGTGAAAGTGACCATAGGAAGGAAGATTATCCCGAGCTTGGCCTCTGGTACTTTCATACAGACAGCAGCGAGTACAGCCATTACAGCACCTGACTGCGAATAAAACAACATCATATCACAATCTTTTCACCGTTCATAATAACATATTAGGTTAAAAACATTCTTACCGCCCCAAGCGATGGGTAGAATCGCCCGCTGGCGGTTTTACAAACATAACTGACCATAGTGGATATCACGCCTGAAATTTAAAAAAAAATAAAACATATTTTTGCGATGTCTTAAAAAGATGTGAAAAGGGAATAGAATCTAACGTTTTCCCCAGAATGGAGCAGAGATTTAAGTCATTTAGTTTTTCGACTTAAATGATGCATTTGACGTCTTCTTGTTTCTCATGGTAGAACAGCTAAACAGCATACACTTTCAGCCATAAAAAAAAACAATGTATAATAAAATGAAAACCAATTTAATGGGAAACACCATGTATGGATTTGTTCAATGTACAATTTTTGTCCGTGGACATTGTCACATTTTAAACAATGGACATTAAAGGGCAATAGTTATACTTTTGTGGCACCTAGTGGCTAGACTGCAGATTGCTGCTGTCTGAATACATCACACAGTAGCTGGAACACGTACATTGTCAGACATATGAAAAATGTGAAAGACCAACTCCAGGCTGCTGTTTGGTTCGTAAAGTATTGGATCTTGAATGAGCTATGCGGCCTAATCTAAATCGACAATACATATGAAAACCCTTGATTTGAGTTCAGTCACAAAATTGTCAGAAGATAAAATAAAAATAATTATATATATATATATATATATATATATATATAATTTTTTTTATATATATATATATATATATATATATATATATATATATATATATATATACACCAGATTTACCTTTTTTACATAATTGGTGAATATTTTCTCAATAATATCAGGATTTTGTACAAATACAAAAAAAATACATTATAAGAAGTAACTAAATCGTACTTTGACTTAAGATCTTTTCTTAAGTCAAACTAAAACTATTCTATTGTTTTAATGCTTGGCCAGTATTGATTCTGTCCTTTGCTCCACTTACCAGCTGAGAGGTAGACTGCAAGAAACTGTTCTTTGCCTAGGAGAGAGACGATACCAGAGGAAAACGTCCATAGGACATACATATTGGCCACCATGTGTATAATGGAGTAGTGGCTGAAGGAAGACAGAATCATGGGAAGGCACTGTGTTTCTGGGTAGGAGGAAAAAAAAAAAGACAAACAGCAGAGCATAAAAAACAAATTAACTTCTTACAGCTGTGTTTGAATTACTTCTTTTAACTTTCCACAACTAACAACCATACTGACTGGAGGCTGGGTTGGACGTGAAGTACTTAATCATAGTTCTTTGCATCGCCGGGATCCTCCAGCAACACAGGACTGCAGCGTTTACAACTATAATTCCTGGAAGACGTTAAGAAGAAATTGCATGGCTTTTAAACCTTTGCAGACACGCCGACGTCCACAATCGATGAGATCCAAAATATATCTGCTGATAAATCTACCAGTAGCAGTCCTCTGTCCCTCTGTAAGGCTTCTCCAGAAGTCATCCACCATGGACACCAGGAGGAGGAGCTGCCGCTGGAAGCTGGACAGCTGGTTCCACCAGTCGTGCCAGTACGCCATGTCCTGGGAACCCTTGTTAACAAAATGATGGGGAATTGACTCTAATTGAGCTGATTGCTAACTGAACAGTTGGCAAAAGTTAAAAGTGGTGGAAGATAAGGGTAA
This sequence comes from Poecilia latipinna, assembly GCF_001443285.1. Classification (NCBI taxonomy): domain Eukaryota; kingdom Metazoa; phylum Chordata; class Actinopteri; order Cyprinodontiformes; family Poeciliidae; genus Poecilia; species Poecilia latipinna. The sequence continues at coordinate 21,676 of NW_015112932.1, read as the reverse complement.
AACGGTTAAGTAAAATCCTTACCATTACGAGTTTTTCCAGCTCTTCTCCATCTTTTGCAGTTTGAACTCTTGCTTTCAGAGTCTCGTACTGCAAAATGGCCGCCCCACCAAAGGAACAACCTGCAAACTGGCATGGAGTCAAACAACCAGCCATCTTCTGTCCTGAATATTATTTTAGCAACAATTTACACATGTTGGCATTACATCAAAATTAACAATCTTCTGATTTCATACATCAAATTCCCCCCTAGCACATTCAGAGGATGACCCCTATTCATCTATAGTTGCCCTGTGCTGTTAATAGAGACAGGACTTGTTGTGTTTCAAGAGAATAAAAAATGGATCCTCTTTTCTTACTATACTTCATATTCAGACTTAGTTATAATTCGGACGTCAGCATACCCCTACTGTGAACATCAGTGGTCTAAAGAGCCTTGGCCGTCGGACTTTGGGAGGAGGCGGGGGTCCCGGTGTGCCAGCCTCGGGGGGTGACGTTTTGGTTTGTTGCTTGTTGACATTTCCCTTTCTGGGATCTGTCCTTTTAGCTTCCCGGCGGAACCCACTCCTCTGTTGCTGGTAGGGGTTGAGCCTGTAAAAAAAAAACAAAAAAAAAACAAGCAAAACCTTTTACCTGCGGCATGGGCTGGTATGAAGTCATACTGATGATTTTAAAAAGTGAAGTGTTTAATAGGCTAGAGATTATTCCCTAATAACATTATTTCCAAAAATTTGGCTTTTTGGAAATATTTCCAGTCATGGAAACAATGGAGAGTCATGGTGTGGAAACTAAAGAAACCTCACGCATTACTCTATGAGGTAATACTATTCTTAAACTAATATTTGAACAACTTGTGCCATTTATGTAGCTGACTACCTAAGAAAAATGGCCAACTAATAAACCAGCCAAGTGTGTCATGTTTTTATTACTCTTAAAATAAATTATCTAATTTCACTCAACCGCACACAAAACACAACCAAACAAACAAGAAAAGAAAAACAAAACAGCAAAACCACTGAAAATTTTCATTTTGGGAACAAAACTGCCAGTTGTATGTCTAGTTAATAGCCAGGTGTTGCTATTTGTTGACGGTCCCCAAGCACTCGTTGAAACAGCTATGCCACGTTTTGTTTCCAACCTCTAAGAGCGGACCCCGTACTCCATCCTTAATGTTTAGGTACAGTAACAAAAGCTAGCAACTAAATGGCAAAATTTTAAATCCCCTTTGGTAACAACCACATGAAGTTAGCTAATTTGATGTGGGTTGCATAATATGCAGCGTGTGTGTACCTCAGCCCAATTAGCACAGCCTTAAACAAGCAAACGCAATGAAAAAAAAACACTGGCCATCATCAGAAATTAGTAATACTAATATAGTAATAAATATCGATGACGCTGGCAACCCCGGTTTCCTACCCCAAACAAAGTTAGCTGCATTTACAGTGGCAGAACGGTTAGGTAACTAAACATTACTAGACGAGAGGAAAACCTAGACACGCACGTCTCCTTCCAGGGTTAATCTTCAGACAAACAGAAACTGAACGCCGCTTTTACTGCTCACCTTGAGCATCTGGAAAAGGTATTTGGCGATCTATAGAACTCTGTTTTGCCCCATTTTATAATAAATCCTCTGCACGCCATGATTGTTGTGACCTCCTGCTTGAAGCCCCTCCCCCCTGTCAGACTGGAGCTGATGCTGCCTTCACGGACGCTTGTAAAAAAGCGTCCATACAACTCTAAAAAAAAAATTATGAGATCACTTAAAATGATCAGTTTCTCCGATTTTTCTTTGTTATAGTTATATGCTTGAGTAAAATAAACATTGTTATTTTATTCTATGATCTACTGACAACATGTCTCCGAAATTCCAAGCAAAAATTTAGTATTTATTGGCAGAAAATGAGAAATGGTCAAAATAAAATAATAAATAACACGTAGTGCTTTGAGACCTCAAATAATGCAAAGAAAACAAGTTCACATTCATTTAGAAGCAACAATACTAATGTTTTGACTCAGGAAGAGTTCAGAGATCAATATTTGGTGGAATGACCGTGAGGTTTTCAGTGCAGTGCGTCTCTTGATCCAGAGCTGTGCAGTTTTATATAGTCTACTCAGTTCTTTAGATGAGTCTAAGGGTACTTTTATTTTGAAAATCTACGTTGTGATGCTCAGTGACGTTTCGCCTACGTAGACAAGCAAGTCAGCAGTATTTTAAAAAATCATCTTTGCTGTTATCTACATTATAATAGCAATAAAGTATAGATTTACATTTACAACTTCAGCAATACGTCCAATTATTTTAGCAACATTAGGAATCGTTGTTTTTGTTTTATTTAAAACCGTTAGATCATGTTATCCATTTTATTTATTAATTCATTTAGATAGTTGCTATAAATTTAATACTGTGGCTTCAAAAGAATTCATTCTCCATCATTTTGTTAGCAGGGCTTCCAGGACACACCTTACTAACTTATTACATGATCAACACAACATGTCAATTTTAAAACACCTTCATCACGACTTGAATTCTAGTCAAATTAGCCTCTTGTCACAAAGACAATGTCATAAAACGTCAACATATTAGGGCTTGTTGCCTTGTTATGAGTGAAAAACTGCGTAAGGCATCAATAAAACTGAAGCCTTCCCATCCAAGTGAACAGCAACCAAAGTCACTCAGACTTGTTGTGATCATACAGAGATTTCTTTACCATTAGCTGAGTTTAGAAATGGGATGTGAAAATTGCAATGGTGGCTGTCCAAACGAAGTTCTGTGAATAAAGCAATAGCTAGATTCAGACCACCGAGGCACTCGTTCTTTCATTGTGCAGGGTTCTGATGAGAAGCTGAAGCTTTTTAAGCTTTCTACGTTGGTCCCCTTGTTTCAAAGCTTCGGAAACGGTAGAATTTAGTTGTATTTATTTATAGGTTGACCAACTGTCAATGCAACTAAGAGCTTATTACATTGGCCTTGTTATGCTTTTATGTTTGTCTCCGTTCATATTTAGTGTTTTTTTTAGTTGCGGAATTCTTTATCTAATAAACCACAAAATAATTGATCTTACGATGATTATCTATAGTCTTTGATCATATGTAATTTATTCTTCAGACAAACGTTTTAGTAAATAAAACACTAATCAATTAATGCAATTTAATGAGACGGGTCAAACCCAAAAGTGTTTTTTTTTTTTTTTCTTTCATCCATATGTAGCCTACTATCACATCCAAGAAATACATGAATGCAAAACTTAGGGAAAAAAAAAAAAAAAAAAAAAAAAAAATTAGTTTGTGGAAAATTTACGTTAAAATTACCCCCTCCTTTTTTTTTTGCCGGGTTTTTTTTG
>NW_015112932.1:11999-15172 GCF_001443285.1 Poecilia latipinna | reverse complement strand
CAATATGGACCCCCATACCAAACCAAAAAAAAAAAAAAAAGAAAAATTAGGGAAAAAAAAAAAAAAAAAAAAAAAAACATTAGCTTGCGTATAATAGCAGCTAATAGTACCTCATCCCTTTTTCTTACGCAGGTTTGTTCTGACACCTTTCAGAATGGCAGCAGTCTTGGCCAGTAGGTGGGCTGTATTGATGGCACTGGGAGCTCCTATTGGCAATTGGACAACTTCCACAAACTTCTTGCTTACTTGCCCACTGACTCCAGAAATAGGTAAGAAAAAAGGTGGAATTTGCAGTGAGTAAGCTGCACTGCAGTGTCTGCAGAGCAGGGCTCAACTCCAATGCAAAAATCTGCATAGCTGTATCGCGCCACACAGAATTGTTTAGAGAACTGCAGTGACAGAGGAGGGGGAAGAATGTACCAGTAGGAGCAATTCATCTTAACAGAATTAGACAGCACATCCCGCTCACAAATTTGAATACAATCTAATTTCCATAGCTAAGCAGAGCATTATACAGTCAAACCCACAAAAAAAAAAAAAGTTAGTGATGGTGGTGGTGGGAGGAAGAGAAGGGTGTTACAGTTTCAGGGCAAAGATCCAGAGTACAAAGAAAGAAGAGCAATATGCCTTTGCCACTGTATAGACCAAGGACATGCTGCGAAGTCAGATGATATCCTGTGGGTGCAGGTCTGGGGCAAGGGGAGGACACAGATATGTGGGGAGAGGAAAGGCTGGATGGATGAGCAGAGCAGAAGGAGTGAGAACAGCAAACATGGGAGAGGTTGAGGTGGGAAGGCCACGGGAACAGATAAGTAAGGATGCATGGATATCAAAGAGATGTCGTAACCGAAAAGAACACACTGACTAATCTTTGTCCGATTCTGGAGGACCTTTAAGCATCCTTTTCATTTTTTATTTATTTATTTATTTTTGTTTGCTTTTACCCCCGCAGAGGTGTCTTCTTTCAGGTCCCGTCATCGATTCCCTGGCGAACTGACGCCAGCCGCCTGTGTTCAGAACAAGAACGGGGGGGGGAGGCACGTCATTGCCCATGTGACAGGAAGCGCGATGCCTGCAATAAGAACAACTTGTCAGTCGTGTTAGACATCTGTTCACCCTAATGCAACTGTACCCATGCAGATTAAATACATAATAATTTAAAAAAAAGCCGGCTCAAGCAATTCTCTTCTTGCATTTGTTCTAAGACTCAGATCCACAGACTCATGAGGCTAAATGCCGTTTGGCCTTGAGGCTTCTATTTCAGCGCAAAGTCTAGAAACATCTTATACCAGCAGCACCGCTCTTTTTATACCTTCAGAGGAAACTCTAGCTGTTGTCATAGCGTCCCATAAGTGTGCTGACGGGGCCGTTTCCAAGACAGTGATCAATGGGCCTGTGAGATAATACCACGCTTGCTTTCTGTTTTACCCTGCATACATCTTGTGGATCAGTGCATGATTGTGATTTTCTTCGGACAGACGTCAAAGGGAGATTTCAATCTTGATGTTTGTTATAAACATAAACACGAGGGAGGAAAAAAAAAACACTTTCCTGACAGATCTGCAGCTTTGCAATAGTTTCATCATTTTTAATTTCGAATGAGAAAAAAAGGGAGTAATTGTGTAACAAGAGGAGCACTTGAAATTAATGTGAAAAAAGCACACGCATAAAGACCCCCATATGCCTGCGCTGACACAATTTGATTATGCAACACAAGCAAGTCCCAAGAGCTTTTTGAACAAACCGATTACACAGGTGCCGAACAATTATTTTCAATGTACACTCACTGTGTGTACAGTGCACAATATGTATCTGAGTTCCACTGCAGCATAATCAAATAACAGGAACAATACAGCATCAAATGCCCAGAACACACCATTGATCTTGATCCACATATTAAATATTGATGGCCCTCAGCAAAATATTATATGTCTTAGGTTAAAAAAAAAAAAATGCTTGATAAATTATGTTGTCAGCAAGTGTGGTGACTTTTCACCGCACTCACTGGGGTATCTGCTACATCATTGTCGTCTTGGTAGCCTAAATACTGAAAGGTAAAGTTGTGAAGCAAGCTTTTCACATGGTTTTAGGTCAGCTTAGACTGTCCTTGAAGTCAAGAAAACAATTCTTGAAGTTGTTTTTTAAACGCATCAAGAAGTTCTTGCCCTTCTTTTTCCTGTTATTCTTTTTAATTAATTTTTAGAGATGGAGAGAAAAAAATACATGTTTTACAGGTGGCAGGTGGGATGTGCGCCCGATGGCTGTGGCAGTGAAAATGAACGTTTTCAGACTAAACTGTGCTGCTCCGTCTACTTGGTAAGTGCCACTCGAGCTATGCAGAAAAGGTTTCAAAATTGTGGATTTGCTAGCCAAAATGTGGTAACACGCAGTTGTCAGGTAGAGTCGACGCCTTTGTTTTGCAACCCAGCAATAGTGAGTGTAAATTAGATATAACACAGAGCTGCCCCATCCTCCAGCCATTGCTGCATACTGATGGTCATCTTTCTGACTGGCTACAATCACTAAAATTTCCTGTTTAGAAACGTAATTAGTCACAAAAAAACACACACACACACACACACACTCAAATGGCATGCAAAACAAAGAAGTGGCTCTCCATCACCCTTACTGTCATATCTTTGTGATTTTAAAATTTGTACACTCACTGTGTGACGTGTGATGTTTTGATTAAGGCTTTGTATCAATGTGTGTGTAGAGTATTTTGAACCTAAATGTTAGTGTGTGAAAGATAATTTTACAGTAGGAAGTTTTATTCTGAATTTAAACAAAGACGAATTTCTTGTTAACTTTAGTTCAAGAGAACTTTCATTTTACATTAAAGAACTTTAGGTGTTTTACAGTGTGTACAAAATGAATCGATCTGAGAATATTTGTTGTTTTTGCGATTTTGACAAAAGCAATCAGATTTATTTATAGTTGTTGCCGTTCCAAAAAAAATTTGCGTGGAGGCTTTTAACTTGTCAGCCCTGAAAGGCCCCTGCTGGCCACCCGTTTGAAAACTTTCTAGAGGCGGCCCTGCTTAAAAAAAAAAAAAAAAGTTCAGGAAAAGTTAAGTTAACAAACTCAGTATTCGTTATCATTACGCATATATAATAGCATACATTCTTACTTTTCACTCTCCATTTGTTGTGCAACAACATGCACACGATGCA
>NW_015112932.1:0-8646 GCF_001443285.1 Poecilia latipinna | reverse complement strand
ACACACACACACACACACACGCACACGCAGTCCCTCCCCTCTACATCATTTTTTACCTGAGCCCTCAGTCCAGCTCACTCAGAAACTCTCAGAAACAGCAGCAGTGAAGGAAGCGGGAGTTCACTCAGAGCCGCTCTGCATCAAGTGACACTCCAGCGAAAGAAAGCAGAGGGTCCCGGAGGAGTCCAGTTCGGCCGAACATCGCATGAAACAAGCCAGCCTGCATCTGCGGCCGTGACTGAAGAGCAAGAAGAGAGCCAGCGGTGTTTTAACTTCTGCAAAGCGCGGGAACATGAGTGATAAAAACGCCGGTGAGAATGAAAGAGCTTTTCTTTATGATTAAAGTTAATTTGGTTTGGATGTCTTGGTTGCAGGAGCAGCTGGCTCTCAAGTTTTAAATCCGGACTCACGTTTCACTTTGTAATGTAGTGGCACGCAGCAAAATACGAGGTGCATTCATTAAACAGTAATTAATATTTTACAAAATACCTGTATGCGAGCAGATCGCGGGCAGTTAGCGCAGAATGCTGCAGCGCGGTGCTGCTGCTGCTGCTGCTGGGTGTCTGCTGCTCACTGCTTTGTCCACTTCCAAAGCGCTTCCCCGGGTCCGTGTCATATTAACGCCCGTGCTGTACGCGGCACGCTAGAAGTCATTCCCGCTTTTAAACGACCGTTTTGTGCGAATCTGAGGATCCCTGCTTTTCCCTCCCACAGAGTGCTTTGCGTTGTAAACGATTCGGTCTCCATGCTTTTTCTTATACTCTGTCAGTGCTGTCAGCCGATCTAGCGAAAAGTGCTGCCTCTCCACTTTCACCGCTGCGATGTGAGTGTGTGTGCGTGTGTGTGTGTGTGTGTGTGTGTGTGTGCGCGGCTCCCAGAGCGGAGCAGTGCTGTGGCCTCAGCAATCAGCACGCGCGATGTTGACAAAGCCTTCCAACTCTGCCAGTAATGGCTAAAGGAGCAGTGTTTTGCAGCCCCTGAAAGTTTGCTGCATTAGAAAAAAAAATAAAAGAAAAGAAAAAAAAGAAAAGAAATGATGCTGCAGTAGAGTCACAACATACACAATGGCAGTGGTTTGCCTCGTTGTGTTACAGGGTTAATAGATGGGGGTCCAAACACAGATCAGACACATTAACAGCACAGTATATTTAGATAAGGGGCAGAGTGCCCTTGTTTAAATAGGCTAACCTGTCATGGTTGCTTTGTCCTGTTTTTGCCCCTGTTTTACTGTAAAGTTGCAGTGAAACCTCGTCATTGGCGATAAGGTGACTTTGTGTTTTTGTCTTGTGTACACTTTCCATTTCCCTTACATTGCTATGTCACAGGCAATCAGGCTTCTTTAAGCCCATCTTGGGATTTTATTCTCATGGTCTCATTCCCAAAGGGATGCAAAGCCCTTACTCCAACCGGAATTTGTGTTCCTTCTCAGCGTTCGCATCATTTTAGATGAGTGGACTGTGGGGTTATGGTTCATGTGTGGCAAAACAGTATGTCCTTTTTAGCTAAGCTCTGTTCAGCATCGTCATGCAGCTATGTGTGTCAATACTTTATAGCATATTAAATGTTTCTCATGGATGGTTGTAGCTTGCAAACTTTGTCACGATTTGTCGTATTCCAGCTGCAGACATCCAATTCTTGTGGTACACCAACACAAAATATGATATAAATGGAAAGTGGTGGGAAAAATTATACATTTGCTGGCAGCTGTCTACAGTGGTCATTGGGCGAGAGGCGGAATACACCCTGAACGTCTATCACAGACCAAAACAGAGACACACAGGACAAACACCCATGCATGAACACACTCAGTAATCGATTGCCTCGACAGCCATGTATTTACACTGTGGGAGAAAGTCGGAGTACCAGGAGAGAACCCACACATGCATGAGGAGAAGAAGCAAAGTCCACTCAACGTATTTTACAAATTGAAGTCTGACAGGTGTGCTGAGCATTTTTATTCAGTCCTTTTGAGTCAATGCTTGAACCACACTTTTTGCTTTACTTACTACAGCAAGTTGCTCGGTGATTATCTTTGGTCGGTAAAAGGGTTATTTTCCACCCAACTCTTCTTTACAAACAAAGCTCAAGCTCAGTCGTATTTGGTCAGAGAGCATCTGTGAAGTTCTTAATTTTAAAGGACCCTTTGACAGATTTTCTTACAGTACTCTGTATTTAGGTCCCTTAATACTTCCACTTACCTTGACTAGATCCCATGTTTGTGTTGAGGAAAAACATTTGTACAGCATGATGCTGCTCTCATTGGTTGAACTGTGGGGTGTTCAAGGTGTAGAGGAGCGTTAGTTTTCTGTCACTTAGTTTAGAATGTAAACAAAAAAAAAAAAAAGCCCAGCTTTGGTCTCATCTGAACCCCAGCCCTGACCCTTCTGTATGTTTAATGCATAAAGTGAGGTTGTGTGAAATAATTATCACTAACAGTCCTATTTCCCATAGTAGAAAGATGTCACCAAGTGCTATGCGTAAGTTAACCAAGTCCCCACACAGGTGGAAGCCAGCAGCTAGTCAAACAACCTGTTTCAATGAACTAATTAGCAAATTAAATCAAGTCAAAATGAAAATGTCCATGTCAGTGGGATACAACAGTGTCAACAGCCTACAACAACGGTATCCAACTTCAGTGTCCTGACGCGTTCAGATGTGCCCCTGGTCCAACACGCCTGAATCAAATGACTGAATTACTTCCTCGGCAGGCAGTCAAATTCTCCAGAGTCCTGCTAATGATGTAATAATTTGATTTGAAGCAGAGAGACATCTAAAAAGTCGAAGGACACCGGCCCTCAAGGACTGGAGTTGAAAACCCCTGGTCTACAATATCACAACACGTAGGGTGTTGTGATATTGTGATGTCATGTCAGTTGTACATCAGCATGCATGTAGTATGTTCCTCTGCTCCCAAGTTTTGTAATTTTGTTTGAAAATGATTCCGAATGCTAATATGGCACATTGCTGACTAGCTTACCTTCCACCACCTCCAATGATCCATTAACTCTTTTGATATTTTTTTTTTATGTGTGTTCCTTCAGAGTTACAATTTAAGACTCAGCTGCTTCTCTAATTAACGTTCTCCTCGTCTAGTTTGACGACCGTGTCTCGGTATGCTTGCGGCTGTGCCACTCTTCTTCCATTTTCAGATGATGGATTGAACAGATATCTGTAAGATGTCCAAAGCTTGGGCAATTGTTTTATGAACTAACCCTGCTTCAAAGATCTTCACAACTCTATCCCTGACCTGTCAGGAGTGTTCCTTCGTCATCATTATTCTTTTGTTCACCACAGAATCACTGTATTTATACTGATATAATGTTCTTAATGTTTTGCTGTGTTGGAAGGTTAGAATATTCAGTTATTAATTCAACATGTATGTATTTCGTATGATGATAACCGGGGTAAATTTATTTATTTTTTTTTCCCATTATGGGGTTGTTTATTGAGAGTATAGGTTAAATACCCATGAGAACCTTTGCTCCGTGTCAGAAGAGTACTTAAACAAAAATGAAAAGCATGGCCTCGAAGTCTGTCTGCGAAGAGAAACTTAGAACAGTGTGCACAGTTAATCCTGCTGGAATAATTTAACGGACAGTGTTATGATCCAGCTTGAATCTTTGTCAGGTCAAAAGTTTGAACAGTCAGAGAACACTACCATAAATACACGTCCCTCTGGAACAGCAAGTACTAGATGGGGCATTGAGGCAATTAACTTTCAACATCCAAAATGCATCATTAATTAAAAAATGCAATTACAGATCTCATGTTAACTTGGAAAAAACAGCAAATACGCTTTGTAAGTGCAGTGGTTCTCAAAAGTGTACACCCCCTTTCAATGTAAAAAAAAAACAAACAAAAAAAAACAAAAAACAATTGGCTTTCATATGACATTTTCCATATATTCAAACATAGATCATGGGCAGTTTGGGTGAGAAACAAATTGACTAGAGAAAACGAGAATGGCCTGTCCAGGAATTATATACAAATGCTTCCCTGTTCACTTTCTTTAATTTATTTTCTCTACATCCACTTGAGAAAGAGAGATGTTGCATCAGCATTATTTTTATTCAAATTCAAATGCATGCTCATTTACTGTAAATGTCACAAGAACAAAGCATTGTAAATGCTGTGAAGATGGGCTGTTGGCTGTGCAAAAAAAAAGAAAAGAAATTTGGTTACCAAACTTGTGTGTAATTTACATATAGTGTATATACAGAAGCTCTATAAAGGCTTCCAAGGTTATTGATGCTAAATAACATCTGGAATACCAAGGAACACACCAAACAGCTCTGGGATGATATTGCACATCTATTATCTAGTGTAGTATTGTGGACAAGTTTAAAGCAGAGTTACAACAATCAACAGTCTGAAAATTGAATGGGTGCGTTACAGCTGCAGACCTACCAAGACATGTCTGCGCCTAAACTGACAAGCTGTGCAAAGGCTCATTATTCAGAAATCCAACTGGAGTGACTGGAAAAAACCACAGCCCAGACGGGAGAATCTGTTGACAGGAAAACTTTCGTCATGCACGCCACAAATCTGGCTTTTATGGAAGACTGACAAGAAGTTTGCCGTTGCTAAAAGAAAACCATAAGAAGTCCGGTTTGAAATTCACACAAAACAAGCAAAGGACACAGAAGATGTGGGAAAGAAAGAAAGTGCTTTTGTCAGATGAGACAAAAATGAAACATTTTGGTCAACACGAAACATTACTTGTCCAAGAAAAGCAACTCTGTGCATGAACCCAGAATCCACCCCCAGGTGGTGTCAGGATCATGTCTTGAAGATGCTTTTCGTCAGCATGGTGAGGGAAGCTGGTCAGAGGTAGAAACAAAGACCAAAACATTTTAAAGGCTCTGAAAAGACTTGAGACTTTGAGTCAGACTGTCAGATCTACAATCGCATAGTTTGGATCGGCAATTCTCAAAATCCAGGCTGGATCTGGACCAAATCGAAAGGCAACCTGGATCCGGTCCATACGTTATTTTTAGGACACATTCAGGTGATGCTCCACCAACGGCTGTGTGGGACAGACCTGAGTGCTGTGCAGTATGCTGCCATTCCACTAATCATGAATAATTACAAAGTAAAAAACTTAATCCTTAATTTATGAACTATCCTTTCTGAAAGCTTTGTACACCCATGATTAGTTGGGATTTCAATGGAAACAGCGAGGCTGGTCTATCAATGACCTGTATCAAAACACAGTCCATCTTTTTCATGTAAATATAGAATGTTCATTTCTAAAATATGAAATTATAAAAGCAGAAGAAGAAGAGGAAGGAAAAAAATCCTAAATCCAATTGAGCATTCATTGTAAGAGTTTGTCTTCACTGAAGCTCTCCATCCAATTTGACTGTTCAAATTGCTGTAGCGAATACATTTGCAAGTTATTGTGAAATGTTTCAGCATGCTGGGAAAAATATTGGTGTTAGATAAGCACATCCTTAAATAATGAAAAAATAGCTGTGAAAACATCTGTCTCTGTTTTTGCAGTGGTCTGAAATGGATACATTGTAGTCATGCTTGCACATCCAGCCTGTTTTCGCTTGTATGCACTAGATATTAGGTGAAACTGTTGATTTGTTTTTCTCATCCTGCATGCCCCACTGTGGGCAGCATTGCTCTTCACACTTACAAACAACTGAGTCATCCATACACTTGTAATTATTATTTACAGCCAGCAACATATGCTGACATTTTAATTTAGGACTATAGCTCTGTGAGAAAACGACTTAATTTGCTTTTAAATTGTTTCAAATGTATGCATTTTGGTTTCGGAATGCCTCATGAATTGTTTGATCTTATTTATTATCGTTTTAGTTTTAAGCGTAAAACCTCAACTGCTCTGGATTGTGAACGATTTTGAGGATATGTCCATAATTCTGTTGGGGCCGGGAGGTTGCTTTAACTTCAGATGTGTAAGCTGTGTTCTTTATTGACTTTATTAGATTTATTACTTGGACTATGACTATGACTATGATTCATAAACTCACTTGTGCATATTTTGTTTGATTTCAACAGATGAAATCAGAAGATGAAAAAAATTGCTGCCTAGTCCATTGATAGAGATAGCAGCTTGGAATCTGTAAGTAAAAACGAAGAGCTTACAAGGTTGTCCCTATTTATGCATCAACACATATACTAATGGAAAACATCTATTTTATCAATAAAAAAAGATAATTCCAAAATATATACCAGTTGAGACTGGAGCTCCAGAATAAATCTTTTATATTGGTGTTTACTTTTTTCTTTTTACAGTACAATACAAAAATCCATTTTGATTACGCTTCAGACACAGGTAGTGTCGCCTTTCAAGGTGAACATTTTAACCTCCTTGTTGCTGACATATTTAGGAAGGTGAAATGACTAATGGCTTGTTTAGCATCTTTCCATAGTGTCATTTAACACAGACCTGAGTTTGCTTAAATGCAGACAGGTTATATATATACTGCTGAAACCAGATATTTTATACATATGCTGGATAGTAACTTAATTACAAAGGGGCTTAAGAACAACAAAGTCAATATTTTGAACAAACCCTCATAAAACCCTGCGCCGATTCCCTAAACAATTAGAGGGCAATGCTGAAAAGATGTGTTTTATCAAGGTGGCCACAACTAACTGACCTAAGAAAGAAAAAGAAAATAAATTAATCTTTCTCTTTTTCTAGCACTTAGACAATGGAAAATACTTAGGAAATAGAAATAAATGTGGTCATTTTAAATGCTTGTTCTGTTATTTTAATGTAAGTGCCAGAGACAAATAAATTGTGTGCCTTTTTATGCATTGTCCTGTATGTGGTTATGATTTTAATTGGATATATAGAAATTTATGGCAGTGGTACAGTTAAAACATAACTTTTTTGACACAAAGAAAAGATATACTATGACAATACATACTGAGAAAGGCAATGCTCATTTTCTGACCACTGTACACTAAATTTGAGGATGCTTCTTAAGAAGAGGAATTGGTCTTTGTACAACATATCTTTTTTTCTCTTACCACTCCCTTATATGTAAGTTTAGGCTTACATTGTTTGACTTCAGCCTTACTGATTAGGTATTTGGGATGTAAAAAGAAAGACAACCCTGATATGGCAACTTTTCTTCAAATATTCCACAGATCAAATTTTTTATATTTTTTCAAACAACTTTAAAGGTTCAGATTACTCTAAAGCCTTAAGTTAAATGCATATTTGACCCCCAATTTAGAACTGATTCTGTATTTTTAATGCATCTGGACTATGCTATAAGCCTGCAAGTGGTGGCTTTGCAGTGGGACAGGTTTGGGATCTGAACAAAGGGTGCCAGACCAGTCCCCACATCCCCCTTCCCCCCCTCCCCACTGGTGCGCCCAGCTTCTCCTTATTCCTCTCTAACCTCTTATTTGCATGGCTGCTGTTAAAGCTTTCTGCTGATCTGACGCATTCTTTAATGTACATTATTTATTATGAACAACTACAGCGTTTTCCAAAGGTATTTTGTGTAGCAATTTCTCGTCCTTGCCTGCTGGTGCAGTGTTGCCCGACAACCACCAAGAGGAAGAAGGCAGTGTGGAAAACTTCTATTTGCAGCAGTTTTAGAACAAATGCTGCGGAAATTGAGCTCTGACACTTACCCACGTCCAGAAACAGCGTTTTGTTTTGGGTCTGCTTTTGGTGTCCATTTCTTATGTTGGCGTCTAATTTTAGACCCATCGTTTGCCTCTGAGCCGTAACTGTTTTATGTTGTATCTCCCTCTAGTGGTAAAACTGTCTTATTGACTTCATTTTGCCAATGAAACCCAGGATAGTGCTTGTCATCATGGGTCAAAATGCACATCTTGATCCTAGAGCTTGAGCTTTTAACCTTAGGTCATTACACTAAATTAAAACAGCACTTTTAGCACTTTTTAATACATTTTGTAGAACACACAATGGGAGGCCATTCATAATCATTGCCATTATGATTATGATTATTATTTTTTGATAAGACGGATAATACTGCATAAGTCTGCCTTCTGACGTGTAAAGAAAACATTTATGCTTCTGTTAAACTCTTGTTTTGTCCCAACTTCCCTTGACCCTGGCACTCTCTTTTTTTCCTAATAAACAATTCAGCTTTTTCTAAAATGCCTGCGTAGTATGAATTGTGCAGGCAATTTATACACCTCAAACATAATCACTGTATTAACATGTGCAGAATTGCAACACCAAATAAGTAATTGGTTGTGATATTCTCCAGGCTTTGTTTGCCTGGAAAATATTGCAATCACATATTGGATGGACTGCATTATATCGAGCTCAGTGACCACTCAGCTACTCAGGTTGAGTAGTGGGAACACTAATGGAAGGAAGGAGAAGAAGAAGAAGAAAAATACTGGTTAGTATGAATAAGTGGTTAGTTATTAATCGTATTTGTAGATGGGGAAAAGTTAATACAAAATACATTGGCTGGATTTTGTTGCATTGTGGCCCACAACTTATTCACTGATGTGTGAAGATTAACATGAATCTGAAGGGCAGTAATGAGGTAACTGCTGGCTCTTTCATAACGCAGCGACAGAAACTTTCTACTACTATCAAACAATGAGGATGACTTTAAGGTATCCGACTGCGGCTGACGTAGCCTCTGCGTTTTGCTCCCAGTGGATTTGTGG
>NW_015112931.1:398992-400587 GCF_001443285.1 Poecilia latipinna | reverse complement strand
TCAAAATGTAATGTGCAGGAATAGGGAGGCCTGAGTTTTGAAATTACAAGAACAGAAGAATGAAAGTTAAATTGAGAAGCACGCATACACACAGGTCCTGTGTAATACTCAAAATGTAATGTGCAGGAATAGGGAGGCCTGAGTTTTGAAATTACAAGAACAGAAGAATGAAAGTTAAATTGAGAAGCACGCATACACACAGGTCCTGTGTAATACTCAATATGTAAGCTGCAGGAATAGGGAGGACTGCTTTCTACATTGGAAACAAACTTGCATTTAGTGAGTGTTCTTTACATTTCAGATTTCAACCAACCCTCCAGAGGTAATTTTGGTCTCCAACGACCAACTTATTTTCTAAGATAAAGTCTTTGAAATTATATTGAGTACCAGTGGTCCCCAACTATTTTATCACCGCGGACCGGTCAAGACTTGGCAATTTTTCTGAGGCTCGGGTTCTTTTTTTACCCTTAATTTCCCCTTACAGCAATCTTAGAACGTTGCTCACGATAATTGTAACTGTTCATCCTGCCATCTGTGGCATGCTAAGACTGATCGCATCCAGTCGTTGGAACATTGGGACTGCTCTGATCTAAAATCAGGCATATTCTAGCAATTTGTAGGGTTTTTACTTGATTGGGAGCTAGAACTCAACCTGTTGAACTTGACAGGTAGCCAATCAGAAAGCGCGGTGACGTAGCTCATGGAGGGGAATCCCAAAGAGCTGAGCAGACATGCACAAATGAGTCCGGTGGACATCGAAGATATGTGGAAATGGCATGAATGTTTATTCAGCATTTCGTACAAAGAATATCCATAGAAATGATGAGTGGAGTTGGAGCAAAATTGCTACCACAGTTGATAAACCCGGTAACCTTTCAGCTATCCATCATTAACGTGACACAAGGCTATATGCATTGCAGGTAGATTGTAGTTGTGACACATTATTTTGTACTAAAGCCTGCTCACACTGCAAGATTTGCTCCTGTTATGTGGCTGGACACACGAACCGACTGAACCTGTTGTACTTTTATTGGCTCGTGTGGTCAAAGAAGTTTTGAAAATCGGTCTACAATCCTAAAATCATGCCGTGTGAACCAGACTTAAGACTTACAAGCTCTACTCCTCTCCTCTCGACTGCTGCCCTCTGACTCTGATCGTTATGGTAACGTTGACACATCCCTTCAAAATAAGATATAGATACGTCAAAAAAACAAACATTTACTTTCATGAAAATATTAACGCATGACAACGACAAATTAATGGGAGCCCTGAGCTTGTTTCTCTGCAACGACACAGTCCTATCTGGGAAACAATGACCCGATGCAGAGGGTGCTTGGTGTGTAATGGCAAAGCAGTTTGATGCTTCATTGCCTCATTAGTAAGCCAGTGCATATTATGCAGTGTGGGCTTGGAACATGGGAGTCACCTACAGGTCCAGGATAAATCCACTCTCCTGTCTCTGGTCTTTCTCCGCTTTTCCAAAGAAACTTTCCAAAGACATCTGTTTCTTATTAATTGTGGATTCAATGTTGGCGCGCAAGACGTAACTGAGAGAATCTAGTTAAAGGGTTTTCAAAATAAAAGATCCTCCAGAC
>NW_015112931.1:392817-393436 GCF_001443285.1 Poecilia latipinna | reverse complement strand
TCTACTGATATGAGTGAGTTCATCTTGTTCACAAAATTTGTTTAATCTCTCTGATTTAACAATATGCATGCAATTCATTTAATTTGGCCATTCACAGATTTTCCTTTATGTTCACAAATAGAATTGTTGCTCTAGTTCTTAGTGCAGGTGCTATAAAATGTAGTCCACTTTCTGTGTAGTTATACTACATATTTCCATGTTTGGACTTCTTAATGCACATAAATTGTATGTTTTTTGTATGTGTATGCTGTGGTCCTGATAAATAAAATTGGCCCTGATAATTACTGTTGGTGTCATGGGCGGAGCCAAGCACCTCATTATCTTTTGTCCTTTTAATACAGCATTGCATCAGGTTCTCATATTTTGAGTTCTGATGTGTGTATCTAAATTTTTAAGTGAGATCTATGTTGTGTAGCTCAAACAAGATTTTTGACAACTTACTACATCTTTCTAGCATAAGTGGAAAGGGGTGTCCGTTTAATGTTGCAAAAAACTGGTTTGAAAAAATTGTCCTGCTAATACACATAAACCCGTATAGGTGTGTGTGTGTGTGTGTGTGTGTGTGTGTGTGTGCGTGTGTGCGTGTGTTTGCATCTGTGGGTGAATTCTCGAATGGATG
>NW_015112931.1:351063-389831 GCF_001443285.1 Poecilia latipinna | reverse complement strand
TGTGTGTGTGTGTGTGTGTGTGTGTGTGTGTGTGTGTGTGTGTGAGACAGAGAGAGTGTCTCAAGGGGTCAAGTTCCTGTGAAAACACAAGTCCCTCCCAGAGATCCACAAGCTCCCCCCTCAACTCATTCGCCGCCTCATCCTCTGATCTAAACACATTGTTGCCGTGGAGACCACGGTGTCACGCCGCGATCCCGGTTGTTCCTCAAACTCATCCCGCCTTCCTCCCTGTTCCAGTGGGACCTGTGGGAGGCGGACTGGCTCGTGCTTCTCACTTCACCGAGCGGCCGAAGTGATTTAAGCTTGAACAAAAGTCATTTACTTCAAGTCTTTCACTTGAACATTTTGTCATGTTACAAACACAAACTTCAATGTGTTTTATTGTGACAAGAAATGAAAGGATGCACGATTTTCAAACTTTTATTTTGGTAATAAAAATCTGAAAAGTGTGGTGTGCAATTTTATTTGACTCCCTGCACTCTCATATTACAAAGTGCAACTTTATAAGTTACAAAAGTGGCTAATTTAATTTCCAAATGAATAAATCTGTTCTTTGAAGGCCTACAAGTTTTCATCAGACAACAAAAAACATCATGAAGACCAAAAAACGCAGCAAACATGTCTTATATGTAGCCATGCAGAAATCAGAATTGGGTTATAAAACAGCAACCCAAGCTTTGAACACAGTTCAGGCATGGTCATCATCAACTAACTAACTAACTAACTGCACCGCAAAAGCACAAAATTTTAAGTGAAGTATTTTTTTATTATTATTAGGTTTATTTGGTAGGGGCAGACACAGATTAACAGACAAAAACTACTTGTTCCACTGACAGATTTGGAAAAAAATGTCATTTAACCCTCAAAAGATATCAAAAATCTCTGGAGGATGCAACGGTTCAAGTCAAAACATACTCATTGCTCAGACCCAAATCCAGCTGAGAGTCTTTGGAAAGACTTAAAAATACCAATAAGTTGAAGTTGAATGAGATAAAATGAGACGATGATGAAACAAACTTAGAAACCCCTGCATGCAAAGACAAGCCGACTCTCTCTTACAGTACATTTCTCTGCTTGTCTGTTCATCACCCCTCCTCCCCCCAAGACTGCAACACGCACTCTCATGCAGAACAGATAATTTATTCTGGCCCTCTCCAAGCCGCCTCTGCAATGACCCTCGCAGACAATAAAGCATCTTCACAATGAAAATGTTAATTTCCTCATTATCAGCCCTCTTAATTATTATTTGTTGTGACAGATAATTGCATGCAGGGCGTTTGATATCAGCAATAACCTTCTGCGAGTGTTGTCAAGGGGGCCTTGTCGCCTCTCCCACCCCTGAGCGTCGCTTTTCACTGAAACAAAAAGCGCGGAAGCGTGCGCACGTAACCTTTTCTAAGCAGTGTGCCTTCTTTCCCCTCGCCACAATAGGAATAAATATTATAGATTAATTAATCTGTGCTGATTATAATTTAATCACTTTGCCTCCTGGGGTCACAGTAATAATATCGCACTTAGCGCGCGGCTTGTACACATTGCACACACATGCACGGCGGAGAATGGCATTATTCCAAACCTGAAGTGATGTGTTTTCTGCCACTTCCTGACTTATTAATTACCAGTAACATTGTCTTCCACTGCTTGGGGTGGTTTGTCTGAATATACACTCACCTCCAGGCACATATCCGGATGATAAAAGTGAAAGTTGGGGGGAAAAACAAGCATGAAATTAACATTGAAGATTGATTATAATAAACAAGTTAAAGGTTTATTCAGTTTTCTTTTGTTAGTTGCTACATTGCTACGTTTGTTACTCATCTGTTTAGGGCTGAAACAACTAATCTGATTAATCAATTATTTAAACAGTTGTCAACTGGTTTAGTAAACGATTAACTGGAGTAGGCAGACTCAAAATAAAAAATAAAAAATAAAAAAAACAGATTCATAGAAACTACACAGCCAAAACTGCACAAAATATATACATTTTACATTTAAGTTAAACCCATTTTATCTGTAAAAATTTTTATTTGGTTAATCAATTAATCATCAGAAGAATTGACTAATCAATTACTAATATGTTAACATCAACTGTTGCTTTGTGAGATCTTTTGGCCTACTTCAAGTTGTCAGACAGGTTCTAATCAATTTATTTGGAGCAGGCTAGTTTGAGTAGGTCTTTTTGACTAAATAATGTAAAACCTGCATCTTTTTAATATTTAAAATGTGTCTGATGGTTTTAAACACCATTAGTTGTTGCAACAAAGCAGCAACAACTAAAGGAACATCTTTTACACTACTGTAAATACACCATTTCTTTTTACTTATTATTCATCTGCCTTTATAATTATAACTCTAAATAAATATTTGGGCACCAGAGTCATTCAAACTCTAACTCAAACAGATGGAGAAGGCACATCTTTTTTGCATACAACTCTGTCAGTCAAAGCGAAATCTAAACGCAGCGCCCCTGATCGCGCTCCCATTTCCAATGGGTACAGCAAAGCCAAGCAGCTCTGATTCCAATTCTTTCTGAATGTCAGGAGGTGAAAAAACAAGAATCTGCCTCCCTCAGTAAACAAATCTGCAGAGCAGAACACAGAAGTTGTTAGCGACTGAAGAGGAGCCCGCAACCTCACTGTGACGAGAGCGGGGACAAACACATAGCCGGCTGACATGAGGAACTCCCCAGTCAAAACACCAATTTCATGTCTTGTCGAGTCTAATTTGCTGTGTACCGAACTGTGGGGAGGAGATGTTTGGAAACGCGATCTGGGATAGAAAGAAGCTATTTATTTCACATAAGTACAGCACTTAAGTTTGAAAATACAATACTGCTGTTTTCTGCAGTTTTATCTTTGATGTACGCCTGTATCCATCATGATAATCTGACATCATTTGGTGCACAAATGACTCCCATATTTGCTGGTATCTGGCCAGTAGATGCACAGAACACACAGAAACGTGTTGAAGGATGTGTTTCAGTGTAAAATTATGATTTAGATTCATAATTTTACAACATAATTCAGTTGAAATCTTAGCGAGCAGAAACAATTTTTACAACTTTTGAATGTTGTTCTGAATAATCAGGAGAAATTGGTTGGTGACCAGAGAGGAACAACTGTTAGTTGGAAACTCAAAAAGCTGTTTTCTTCTCTTTTCAGTGAATGCACCATACTGAAACACTGACAGCAACACTCTTCAGTGTGGTTGTTGTTACAGAACGAAGAAGACCAAAAGTTAGCAATGCTAAAGACAGCTTAAAATGTGAACTAAATTATTTTGTCTCGGTTGTAAAAGAGCAAAGCCCATCACCTCAGGTCCTAATATTAATAAATGGCAGGAAGGCTAGATGACGCAAGTCTAAGGGAAGTTTGAAGAGGAAAAGAAAAAGGATCTGAATGTCCTTTAAAGATGAGATAAAACAGATTAAAGTAATTCTGTAATGGAGATTTAACCCAGTGGATCAGGCTTGACTTGGTTTTAGCTCTGGGTCTCTTCTCTGTCATCTTGTCTGTCCATTTCTGAATCATAAAACAACTTACAGAAAGAAGGGTCCGGCCAGGGCAATATAAGAAAGCAGCTTCATTTCCATAGAGAAAATTGCAAAACAAACCCATTCATCACTTGCAGTCCATAAACAAGGCCTAATGACATGAAATATTAGTAAAAACAAACAAAACAAAGATGAGTAAATATTCATTCCATGACACTTTGATACATATTCACAGGGCCTCTAAATAAACAGATCCTGATCATGCCAATCGTTTCTGGAGGAAAAACATCCATAGATATATCATCTGAGGCATCAACAGAACAAGTTGAAACAACATTGTTATATGCCATGCCTCGGGGCATCGGCTGCCAACCAGATGTTGCTGTTTCATAGAAAAATATGGTCATATTTTCTGTTGCTTTTAAATGATCTAATTTGCTTTCCCATATCTGCAAGTCGAACACTCACCAATATATTAAACTATTTCCGATTCATTTGGACCACAGTCACGACTGATTCATCAAACATTTACTCGAGGAGAAGAAGAAAACTGAAAATACAGAAAATAAAAGTATTCATCGTGTTTCTGATGTCCTTGTTGCTGAAAGATCAATCATTCACACTGGACTCTGTTTTGATCGCTTTCCCATTCTGGTATGGCTCCACCATCTTTATTTTGTATCAACTGGTTCCGCTTAAGAATGACCAGTAGCACCCTCTGCTGGATGGAGGACAAACTACAACACCATTAATCTACATCGATTAATTGTTTGCATCCCTGACACCTACTCATCTATTCAACACAATGCTGGGTGTTTGGTTTCCCGAAATGGATCAACAACAAAAACATTGCAGTCATCTCTTCTCAGCTTTGGGTCTTGCTTACAGGTGTATTGTGTGAGGTGTTTCCATTCCCACTTCGAACCCACCCATTCCAGACAAATTTCATTCTACACATGCCTCCCTTCATTTCTTTTTCTCTCCCACTGCTGGTGCCCGTCTTCTCACTCAGTCTCTGTCTCTCAAGCACACACACACACACACACACACACACACACACACACACACACACACACATACAGAGGCAAAGTTTTGACAGCTTATGCTACCTCCCACATGTGCGACAGGTGTCGGGCCCTGTGGGAGCATTTACAGCCCTTAAACCCTTGACACTCGACCCCTGACCTCCTCCACTCCTTCAACCCCCGAGACACCTGCACCGGCCGCAGAAACTACAAGGTGAAGTGGAACTTGACTCCCACAGAGCTACTGAGGGTGAGGAAAAACAAACATGTCCCCTTTAGGTTGAAAATAGAAGCTGAAAAATCTCTGAACTAAGCCACATCATTGTGTCACAAGTGAGCTTTACATACTGAGAATTATAAATATTTAACTACATGTTACTTTAAAGTTAAGTGTATTAAAATCATGGTTGAAAGGTTCTTCATTTTTAGATCTTAAAACTATGCAAACCCATTAAACTGTCTGTGGAAAAATGATTCAAGTATTTATTCAGCTCAATGTTTTAATCTTTTTCTTTTAATATAAATATTTTTTGATATTTTGTAGCTTTTATTGTAGAAAGTAGGAGGTTTTATTCATTTTAAACAAATACTAATTTATATTTTTACTAGTACATAAACATGTTTCTAAGTTAGTAAATATATTAACAAGTGACTAAAACAAACAACTGAACTAAAAAAATAAACAATGTTAAGGAAAAAAGTAAATACGTAAATGAGTAAATAAATGAACAAGCTACATAAAATAAATCAACATGTATCAGAGTGGATGCACACGTAACTAATCAAATAAATATTTAAGATAGTAAAATAAATACAAAATTAACTGAATGCATAAAAAACATGTAAATAAGTAGAATAATGAGAAATAAACAATAACTCATTACTAAGAAAATAACTTAGTAATTGTGCAAAATAACATGTAGACAAGTACAGTAAATAGACAGGTAATAAAATACAAAATACACGTAACCTAAGTAAATCAGCAACTTATTAACTAAACTTAGTAAAATAATACAAATAAATTATAAAATAAACGAGTTAATCGATCAACTAACAACTTTTTTTTTACGCGTAACTGTATCTGAAAAAACAACTAAAACTATAAACTACTAAAAGGAATAAATTAATCCATAAGGTAGTAAGTAACAAAGTAACACATAAAGAAAATATGAATAAGTAAACAAATAAATAAATATTTTCAAACCTCAAATTATGTTTTTTAATTTGTAAAAAACATGCAAAGTCAATATTCAAAGCTCAAAAAAAATTCTGCACTCATTTGAACTAATTTAACTGTGTGCAGCTTTTCATTCATAACAATGTATTTTTATATAAAACTTCCTATTTGAAAAAGAATATTTTATCTCTTCATCTCCAGCTGACGATCCAACCAAATATCATGTCAGGTCCAAACATATTTTCAAATGTTTTTGTGATTTCTATCCAAGTAGGAAACGCATTTCTACTGACGTGTTTACGCTTCACATTTAGACAAATGAAAGTCTTTATCAAACAATCCAACATTAGCATGCACACACCACGAAAACCCTCATGGAAAAAAACACACACAACAAAGAAGTGGCACGTTTTAATGAATACATCTCAAGCAGATGTTGGCTGTATGTAAAGAGGGACAATTACTGTATGTGTTTTCCGTTTGATTGGGAAAGCGGCTGAAGCTTAATTAGAATTCACCGCGATTAGCATAAGCATTGTGTGTGTGTGTGTGTGTGTGTGTGTGTGTGTGTGTGTGTGTGTGTGTGTGTGTGTGTGTGTGTGTGTGTGTGTGTGTTGGAGGGTAGGACGGAGCATGAACCCCTCCCGCCTCCTCCCTGTTTCCTCACATGTGTGCAGCTTGTGAAGTGAGTTTAAAGAGGATAAACAGCCCCTTTAACTCTCCCCTCATTCTGACCACAGTAATCCCCACACACACATGCCTAGACGCACATGGCTGGCTGGAAGCTGACCCTTGACCTGGACAGATTTCACGGATTAGCCCTTTTTTTTTGTGTCTGAGCGTTGCCTTTCTGATCCACTGCTTTGCCTTCATGTTATAAAGACAATCCCCCTTGCTCTTTTTTTTCTTTAGACTCTAACTAGTAAAGCTTCCTCAGGCTTTACCTGGATTCCCAGGGTTTGTAACCGATACTAAAGTTTTACTAAGCCAGGCAAATACTGGAGGAGGGATAAAGGAGATGGAAGAACAAGACAAATACTGTTTAAAATGCAATATCAAATGGAAATAAAGAAACTAAATCAGAAAGGAGTGATGTTTTCATTTTGCTTTTGAAGTAAGACCGTAGTTAGCCCTCATATATTCATGTAGCAGCAGATTTGGGCAGAAGAATAGAGATTAGCTGCACTCTCAGCATCTCATTACGCCCTAAAGGAAGCCATTCATGGGAGCCTGAACAGCTGTTTCCCCCCCCTCTCCTACTCACCGAATAATAGAAACGGCCACATAAACCTTGTCTTACTGTCATGGAGCATGAAATAAAAACATTTGATGCTAAGTGATATGTTTGAGTGTTGGAGTGGCAGCAGCATGACCAGAGACAAAACGATGACGATGCGACCTGGGAGCAAGAAATGTGAGTGACAGAGGAGCCGGAAGGAGCTTGTTACCTGTCAATCATTCAAAAAAAAAAAATGACGCAATGTCCCTCTCCGACCCTTCCCTCATACTCTGAGTGACACTTTGATTGGACACTTTAAATGTAACATCTAATACGGGCTTGTACTCTGTCAGTCACAGCAGCAGAGCCCATCTTTTCAGCTTTACTGACTCCGGCGTACGCCAAACATCCAGGGAGCTTAAACAAAGATGACTCACTGTACAGGATAATCTTGGAGTCAAAATAATGCCTAATGGTTCCCGTCCGAGAGGAGGGAAAACACATTTTAATCAGTATTATCAGCATACAAAAAAGACGTACTTTTAAAACGAAAACGATCAGAAAATGTCAGTTTTTAAGCTCTGTGCTTCGCCTTATTATTTCTGTGGTGAAACGTGGCAGCATCGCCCTGCATAAAACGAAAAAATCCTTGAAAATGTAAGAACTGCAGCTAACAATGTTATATTAAATCCACAGAACTGCATTTTTAAAAAAATAAGATTGTTTTGCTGATTTAATGTAGTTTGGCCATCAGTGAGAATTATACAAGGAAGGAAAATTTTCAAGTATATTTTTTGTATAGCCTGAAAACATCTGTATCCCCTAGAATGAGACAGAGAGAACAGAGAGCAATGTCTGGGTTATAATTCACAAGAAAACTTAAAATTATTTATGATGACAAGAGCATTTAATAAAGAAGCTATGCACCTGACACCACATCACTTTGTTTTGACTATAGACACCAGAAACTATTGAATAGTTTGGTAAAGGGAATCTGAACTTTTTTCTTTTTTACAAGTTTTTTAATGTTATTTGTGAAGTTCTGCAGTCTCCAAGCTTCTGCCTCACAGAGTTTCCCTCCCCTTCACTCAGCTCCTTCAGACTAGTCAGCAGCAATTAGCAAACCCCTGGTAGAGCAGCGCTGAGTTAATTACAGGAGATGCTTCTCAGTTCAACGCTGGTAAAAACGTTTCCTGAAGGCGGAGTTCCAGAAAGAGCAGGGCTTTTAAAGAGACAGAAGCCCAATTTCAAGGTGTTAAATTACTTCTTTTTTTTTGAGTCATATTGGACGTTTAACAACAGAAGTTAACATAATTACTGGACTGTGCTATAAAATGACACTACAATATTAATATATAAACTATCGTGTCATTTCAAACATTTGCAGGTAGTATTTTGTTCAAATTGAAATGTCCAAATACGGAGAAAGTTCATTCAGCAAGTGAGGCACAGGGCCATTACACACACCAGCTCTTAACTGCAGGAGTTTCTGGTTCAAGCCAAACAGAAAGCAAACGTAATCAGGCACTACAGATGTTAAAAAGGAATGCGTGTGTGTGACTCGAAACAAAGAGAGAGATCAGAATACATCAAACTAGAAAAAGATGAATGCGTTCTTTGTAGCTTAATCTAAAGTGAACTCCACTCTGTGTCTGATACGAGCCAGGATGCATGTGTGTGTGTATGAGCGTGTCAGTGTGCTGTTGTGAACTTTCCTGAGCTTTGACAAGAGGTTAGCAGCACTAAAATAAACCTCAAGTGAAGCGTCTGTCTGATTTTCCCATCAAAATAATGAAGCGTGATCAGGTTTCGCTGCTCTATGCCAGGGAGCGTCCAGGGTCCACGACTGTCAAGGCGCACTTCAAAGACTTGTGGTCCTGTTGCACTTTGCCTACCCTGGCCTCTCTGACTGACTGACTGGCTGGCTGGCTGGATGACATTCCAGGGTTGCTTTTGCTGCTTTTTCCCCCCTCTCCCTTCAGTGCCTGACATCCATCTCGCAACTCTCACAGCAAAATTACAGAAGAAATGGAAGGGCAGGAAAACAAAGAGTGAGTCATGAGAGGGAAAGCTGGTCTCTGAGATCACAAGGTGACTTGGGCACAGGCGAAAGATTACTTGAATATGTGATACTTGTATTAGCCAAACTGACACCAAAGAGTCAAAGATCCTACATGAGAACATAACAGGAAGAGGGAGGAGAACCAAAAACTAGAGCTAGAGATGTCAAGAGAAAAGAAGCTTGTGAAAACAAATCACTTCCAATAAGCCTGTCCATTTCAGACGTAGGGGCAAGAGGGAGCCAGAACAATTTGTAACGTTCTCTTGGGAATATTAAGTGGCACTGTCCTAACTCTGGAAACCGACTGCAGGAAATTTTCTGTCCAGGTGTTGTAACATCGACAGAAATCTAAACTTAGCTGACAAACTGGCTGAAATCAGATATTCAGACAGAAAAAGGAAGAAAAACGGGCCAGCCTGCAGTGTCCTGAGCACCAGATCTACTGAAATGTTAAAACTGAATAAAATATTATTTAATGCAAACACTAAACATACAACAATGAACATAAACAACTAGTACAGCTTTGGAAAGAAACGGTTTTGGGTAGTTGGTCGTCAGTTATAATTTATGTAATGAAACATGCTAAAAACAGCACAATGCTGTCTGTAGCACGGTGGTGGTAGTGTCATGAAAAGGTAATGATTTTAGACCTCTTGGTTATAATTAAAATGCACTTTCAGATCCAAAGTTAGTCATGAAATACAAGCCATCTATTACCAGCACAAACACTCGGGGAAAAAGAAAAAAGAATAAATCTGGGCAATGCATGTAGAAACCCCAAAACATAGTCACCGGTTCCGAAGTGGACAGACGGATGAGGTGCAACGTACTGCAGAGTGCTCATTTGCAGAGCCGGGTGGCCTGTGGCATCACCACCGTTCTCTTTCATTTGGAAGCGCCTGGAATGGTGTGGGTGGACGAGCACATCTACGCGTCGCATTCGTTTGCGGCACACAACAGTCTGCGTGCCGTTGTGCGTGTGTGACGGGCCAAATAAAAGGAAATCACAGTAATCGGAGTTGACGCGGCAGAGGCGCGTACGCAGGGAAGATACCGGATAAAGATAGCGGCCTGGACCTGACTCTCAGCTGTTTGTGCTTGAGACTCAGAGACAGATTCGGAGCAGCTGAATGACCAACAGGGATACAAATAGGAAAAGACAAGATGTTTATTGAACACAAATGTACTCTTAAAAGCTCCCCTACAATCTGGTTGTGATATGCAGATGGATATCATGTTACCATCTATGGGTCATCAAACACAGCAGCTTCTAAACTCTGGCACAGGTTACCAGCGGACCGCGCAACACACAACAACAGCAAAGATAGTCAGATGGTTCTGCGGTTGAACAAGCTGTCAATCAACCAGAAAACGACCATCTTATACGATGCAACTCATACCAGGAAGTCTAAAATGCAACAATGAATGAAAGACGAATTAAAAAAGTAAAATATTCAAACATCGAATCAAATTTTCAGTCTATTGTGGCGACTGTAATTTGTTGAAAAGCTGTATTAAGGTTTGCACAAATCTTTTTGCTGATCTAATGAAGCTGATTTCCCAAAAGATGAACCCCTGTGCAAAGGTATTTACGGCAAAAATATATTAACATACAAAAGCTTCATTATCAATGAGAATCAGGATCATGTGATCCGACAAATTAGTTGATTGGTTACTTCTGTTGCAAAGAAACTATTATTGGTGAACAATTTTGAAACAAATGCAGCCAAACCGCTCATATCATACATCGAGTGAGTAACACTAGCTTAACCTGTAATCTAGAAATCAAAAGATCTGCAGGAAAGTTGCATATTATAGCTTTAGAAACAATTTTATATCTTAAAATTGTTTCGTGATTCATCATGCATTCCGACATGTTTCGGTTCCCAGTTTTACTCCCTGTGAATGTGGATATTTGTAAGATCAAGGCCATTCAGGCCTGTGGAAGATTACTACATGGTGATGTTGTTTTTGGGACACTGTTGGCTCTTCGTTTCTCCTTTTCTCATGTCATACAGACAGAAACGGTACATCCTTTCGACCGCAGGAGTTTTGAGATAAATAAAGCAATCTAAGGCCGGTCCTCCGTTGCACTGAACGTGAAAGAATGCAGATGTCAACATCTCATACTGGCCACAAATTGGCAGTTGTGACACCACTGAGGTTTCAGCTGCCACCCCACCCCTCTCCCCGCCCCCTCAAATCCTCTACCTCCTCCTCTTCTCCTCCTCCCGGGACCCTTCCCTCACTTTGTTCGGACAGTGAATGTGTAGAAATCAAGAAGCGATTACAGTGATGTCTGCGTTAAAGTCAACAGATGGGTTTGCTTAGCAGAAAAATACACGTTGTCAATCAAAAGATGTCATCAAGCTTAAGAGATGAACAGTAAAACGAATAAAGGCGACGAGATCAGAGGATTTTTTTTTGCCATTTGTTGAAAACAAAGAAACTTTCATGTAACTCCTAATTGTTTGCCATCACTTAGTTCCCCTTTGTCTTTGACAAGTTTATTATGTTTTCCATCTACTTAATTTTCCCACTTCTTGGACTAAGCAGACATGTAATCATTGACTGTTTTCCCCTGTGCAGTTTTTAATCTCCAGGCCCAGATTTCTGCTGATGAAAGCATTCTGATGTAACTTCACTTGGAAAACAACCGTGGCTCTAAAAGCACTAAAGTTCAAGTAAGGATACGAGGAGGAAGTCTGTCAAGCCGCCCATATCACAAGAGCCATTTGCATCTGACATATGTACAGAAAACAAAAAAAAAAAGGGCTCTGGTCAGGGAGGAATTCAGCAGAGATTATTTACTGTGTTAAAAAAAAAAAGAAAGATGAAAAAGAAAATGTCAAGGGCTGAAATAAGACAGTGTGGCCTGCTTTGACACATAATGTCAAACACACTAGCGATGAGGCAGGGTGCTGAGGACTCTGACGAGCTGCGGCTTTGCGAGTCAGAGGAGGACGAGAGAGAAACTCTGGTGATGAAAGGATGAAGAAGGACACGTCGAATTAAAGACAACGAGGTAAAAAAGTCTCACAGAGAAACAAAAACTATTCAACTTTTGGTAAATTTAATACAAATGTGACCCTTACTTTCATCTGAGCATTA
This sequence comes from Poecilia latipinna, assembly GCF_001443285.1. Lineage (NCBI taxonomy): Eukaryota > Metazoa > Chordata > Actinopteri > Cyprinodontiformes > Poeciliidae > Poecilia > Poecilia latipinna. The sequence goes on along the minus strand of NW_015112931.1, from coordinate 377,744 downwards.
GTTTTAGATGTATTATTTATGTAAATAATTGTGTAAACAATTAAAAATAATGCCAGTAGTGCCAAAACTGTTATAGTTAATGTCGTATTTCATGTACAGTAAACAAACTCATAAAAAATACTCTTTATTTTCTGTTGCAAACTGAGAAACAACTTATAGCTGATCGGGTTTAAAAATTGCCCTTTCTTAAATTCACACAGTAAATAAAAGTCCTACATGTTGAGCAGTTAACATCATCATTCACAATTTAACTGAGTGCTTAGTAGAACTGCCAAAAGAAAAGCTTGAGACAGCTTGAATGAAATATTAGTGCTGAGGGACTCACGGGGGGAGGGAGGAGGGTCGCAGGACTCATTAAGTGTAAAATTCCTCTGGTAGCAGCTTACATTAAATGACTTGTGAAGGAGAATATCTTGGCATGACCAGAGACAGAACCCAACTTATGAACATGATGTTGACAGAGGGAATATGCAGTATGCTATACGTACATGTGGGCTAATAGCAGAGGACTGTCTAGCGTCACCAAACACTCTGCTTCACATCGACACTCCCGCTCATCATAACAACAGAATAGTTTGATTTGGTGTCTATGGAAATGCCATACAGGTAGAAATAGCTGAGGAAGAGCAGCTTGGGAACTGGATAACTACACTTGGTTTTTGATGCAACCTCTCAGAAAAAATGTCACTTGGATTCAAGCAGACACGTGTAGCGTCAGATCAGCTCAGTTGACTAAATTAGCCTTAAAAGAGTTGAGATGTAAAAAAAAAAAGAAGAAAAAAAACAAGAACCTTATTCTTGTAAGAGAGACTGACAAGCTCTGCCTTTAAAAAAGATGACTTGGCACAAACACACCCAGACAGACAACCTTCCCAAACGAAGGTTTAACGAGGAGGAGATGGGCAGGAGAGCGAGCGAGATTATGGTTGTAATGTCAGAGACAGTCTGTTCCACATGGTTCTCATAAGTATTTGTATGTATCTCCGTGTGTGTGTGTGTGTGTGTGTGTGTGTGTGTGTGTGTGTGTGTGTGTGTGTGTGTGTGTGTGTGTATGTGATGTGTGTTTGGGTTTCTTGCATTACAGGGATATGATTTTAAATCACCACCCTCCTTCAGAATGGTTTAGGCTTCGGAGGTCCGACTGACAACGGGGTGCCATTCTTTAGACGCCAGCACACACATATTCCCTACAACCAGACATGCACACACACACTCACCGCACCAGTCAAGTACATCTTGATCATGCTGTCAAAGATCTGCACTGCCATGCTCATCTTCCTTCCCAAGTCCATATTTCACTCTCGCCCCGTCCAGCAGCAGAACACAGACGCGTATTTATCCACAAACATGCACATTGAGAAACACACCAGTTCTGCACAACAGCTCCCGAACGGGTCGCATGTTCCTGCTGATGAGCTGTGTGACGGCCGGGAGGATCACAGCAAACACAATCACTAACAGAAAGATAAAACAGTTTCACATGGCTGCAACTCTAAGCCTTTTGATTTCTCCGTGTTCCTCGTTCACTTTCTGTACTTTCCTGCTTGCAACAAGGAGAGGGCTGGTGAGGAAGAGAAGAAGAAGCTATAAACATTTAATTTTGCAACTGAGGCGTTTCTGTTAAATAAACAAAATTAAGATACAACGTGAATAAGTTTGTTCAAGTCAGAAGTCGTTAAGTCAAGTCATAACACGCCATCATCCTCCAACTACTTCCAGTCGTCTTCTTTGTCTTTTCCGACAACATCAAATTTTTTCCATTGCATCTTTGTCAAATAAACTGTTTTCCATACAAGCACAAAAATATTTTATTAAAAAATGTGAGCTTTTTCAAAATTTCCATTACGCAACTGTATGTTTGCAGTTTCAATTTGTACAATGTTATGGTCAATGAAAATGCAGCTAAGAGAAAATTTGTTCAACTACTCAAAGTGATGTCCTCAAAGAAAAGAAATGCAAGGCACGTTGTCACTTTGAAGATATTGTTTTGCTCCTGACCTTTCTACAAATGATCTGGAACATCAAGATGTTACTGACTGTGTTTAGTTGTGTCTCTTTCCTGGATGAAGTTTCCACAGAAAGCTGCCGTATTAAATGGTAAATGGTCTGTACTTGTGTAATGCTTTATCAACGCCGTCACATTTCACTGTTAATTTAATGCTTAAATGTGGAAAAAGTCAGATTAATTTGAATACATTGGTCCGATATTAAAATGTTGTATGATCTGAAACATCTAAGCGGCAAAAAATGAAGCAACAGAAATAATCAGCAAGGAGGAAAATGCTTCCACAACACATAATTTCCTCCTTTTAGTGAATGCATATGGTTGAGACACCCTAGGAGTTTTAAATTTGGGTTTAGTGACACCATTTTTAATGAAAACGTATATCAGGAGAAGCAGGGAGAAAGCTCTGACAAAGTGCCTGATTTGTTTTAAGGGTCATAAAGGTTGGGAAATACTGGTGTAATGGCTGCAGCCCCAACAGCCCAGGTTCAGGTTCTATGTTCAATCATGCATTTAGTCAAATTTATGTCCTGGTGTGCCCGAGCAAGATAGTAAATGCCTCCTCTGGGGCTTCTGCTGCAGCCGACTCTAACCTATAACCCTGTGGCTCAAATGGCCCTCCAGATAAGAGGATTTTCCTCGTCAGTTCATTAGGAAGCCAACCTTTCCTCAGATGGGAGAAATGTGTATGCTCTTGTCTCCGAAGCTGCACATAGTTGAAGCTGTTTGAGCTCCGAACAGAGCAAAATGTCACTTTGTGCTGACCTATAGCTGCTTGAGGGCTCTTCTATCCTATAATTAAGTGAATTATCTCAGAGGACAGTGCCATACATTCCCCTTGGCGGGCAGAAGGCTGCTGTCTTCAGAGGAAGCTGCCCTGACAAAATGGCCTCTCTGTAGATAGATAATGAGGCAGGGCCTGACAGGTGGGCCCTGATTAGGAAGGAAGGGCCCTGCGTGGCGCGGGCGGGCACCGCGTACACACACGCGCGGAGCTCGGCCCTGTCTGTCCCACCGCAGTAAACACACTCATCAGAAAGGAGGCTGTCCCTGGAGAGGGAGAGCATGTTTGACATCATTAATTGGCTTTTTCAGCGCGTGGAGTCGGAGAGATGAAAAGCTTTATCAAGCTAAAATAATTAATTTTGCCCTCGCCACACTGAATTCGCTGACACTTCACTTCTAAGAGAAAATGAAGAGGGGAAAATGACTTCTTTCCTTCTGCCTCTCTCTCTCTTTCTCCCTCTCGTTTTTCTTCATTCAGTCCTCCCATTAGCTTTTTGTAGCTCATCCTCGAAAAGACATATTAATGGAGGTAATGTGAGCTTTGTGTTAAAATACAATTAAAAGGAGATTTAATTAACTTGAACCTAGAAGTAGGAGGAAAAGGTTAGCTTTATCTCAGCCACTTACAAAAGCCATATATTACAGAACTACAATATGTGCCCAGTGCACCGTACATATTACTTCCAATTTATTTTAAATTAGCAAGAAAATTACAGGGGTTTAATAATACCCCATCAGAGGGACTAAAGGTCTAATCGTTCTGAATATCTTCCGGAGCTCTGGTTGGATAATTAGTTTAATTAAGCTTTTCTGAAAGGCACCCAGATTTGAAAAAGTTGAAACTGCACCTGAACTTTGACAAAGTGCCACCTCAGGCCAGACACTTGAAACTGTGCCTGCTCACAGGACGACGCTCGCACAAGACGATGCTGCTCAGCGTAAACTGTTTATCAAAAGTATTCATACCGCTCAGACACTTTTGTTTTCAGACAAATGTTTATCGAAGTTTTACGTACAGATATGGAAAATCCATAGATGTTTTTTTATGCATTTGTAATCAAACCCTCAGAGTTTATACTTTGTGAAACCATCTTCCACTGCCACACCTATTTGTTGCATATTTTTGAACCTTTCCTCTTTGCAAAACAGCTCAAGTTCTGTCAAATTGGACAGAATCCTGAGATTTTGCTTTCAAACCAAACTCGCCTGACGTGTTCCTTGCTCTTTACAATGTTGTTTGCTCACAAATCTTCTAGCAAACCTCAGAGATCTTCACAGGACAGCTGGAATTATACTGTCATTACACTTTTTTATATGCCTGCATAGTTTATGGAGACTTGTACACAAAACCAACATCTGTTTGGTGATCCCTATGAGAAAAAATGACACTAAAGTTTAAGTTTTTAGAAACTCAGTTATTGCCGCAACCAATCAGAAGAATATTTAGCATGGTAGAAGTTTTAATACTTTGACAAAGCATGCGATGATGTTCTTCCTCTAAATTTGAAACTTGAAATGTCGGCCATAAAAAGTCAGATCAGTGCATTTTTAACTATAAAGACAAAATCATTTGTAGTTTTGCTGTAATAAAGAGCGAACATAAAAATACAACAACAGTTGGACTTTTACATTTTTTTCCATATTGCTTCCAGCTCCTCTAGCATTTAATTATTGTAATAATAATAATAATAATAATAATAATCCCTGGTCCTATGTGAGTACTCCTTCCCACAGATATTTGAATAATACTAATAATAAGAGTTAACTCAAAGCATGTGCACACTCAGAGCTACAAAATAATAAGCCACACAGTGGCTTTGCAAGAATGGGGAGAACAAGGTGGCTTAATGCTTCACTTCTCTTGCAGAGAAGTCACATATTAAACCAAATTTATGCTCCATCCGTGGGTTTTCCCCCCCTCCTCCGTTTTTCAGCACATCTTTAGGCTACTTCCTTGCCTCAGCAGCCCTCAGACGTACACAATATTTACCTCTCTCATTCGTCACGCGCAAATCTGCTTATTATGTTTCATGCTGAGTGGCAAAAACTGTAAAAAGTTAAATAAAAATCCAGTGCTATTAAAGGTAAGTTATTGCCAAAATCTTCCAATGCTCGTAAAGACGGTTTTAGCACTTATATGACTAGCAGCAGCTAATTGCACATCCATAAACATCATATATCGCTGCAGCTCCATTCGCCCAATATTATTTGATTAAAGCCTATCAATTATTCATGGCCAGACCAGCAATGCCAGTTTGGATAAATATGAACAGTATGAAGTCCTCCCCATGGTAAATGTAAAGTGACTTCTCAATAAAAATGAATGAAAATTATTTATTTAAGCTCAGCAAGTGAGCACCAGCGCGGGCTTACGGTTTATTACTCTGAAACCACACAACGGCATGCAGCGATTTTAATTAAGACTAATTGTTTCCTTTACAGGCACGCTACGGAAAGCTAATTAAATAGAATGGCGGCGACATTTCCCAAAAGAGGACAGACACAGGTTTATTCACAGTGGGACGGTGTCTCCGAGACACGCTCCGCCATGCATCAAAGTTTCAAACAACACCTCCACAACTTATACTCACATTGGAGAAAGTTATTTATGCAGGGTGACCCTCACAAGATAAATAAAAATGTAACTTTTTTATTCATATTTGAAATAAAAAGCTGTTTAAAATATGCAGCTTCAAGTTCACATTTTGCCAGAAAACCAAAGCATTTGTATTGTTGCATCCCTGGGAAGTTTTCAGCGAAGGATTCCCAGAAAAGGAACTGTTTGAGGCCACGCTCAATAATCGTACAATATGCTAATAAGCTACTTCCAACATGTGCTTAGCATTTGCTGAGAAGTTACTTTAGTGTGCAAATGTGGATATTATTCACGCTGTTCCAAAACATTCATGAAGGGGGGGCCACCAATGTTTATATAATGCTCTTTCAAAAAGGCCACAACAGTGTGCTGCGCCGGAAATCAAAAAGGATTTGGTTATGCATTGCTTTTTCTACAAAACCGCCAGTACACGTGATCCACATTCTCCTCTTGAACCAAACAGCAGAGGGCTTCACAGGGGGAAACTTTTCACAAATGCAAACATGTGGTTTCTGCTGCAAGGACAAAACAGAGATAGTATTCACAACTTCAAGCAGATACCTTGTAAGCTGTGAGGTAAAACAACAAGACGGCACCGTGATTTATAACACACAATCCCTGGAACTGCTCATGTTTTACTGAATATTGCTTCTTTCTCGTATCATTTATGAAAAGCTATTTCTACAATTTTGAAATAATTTTTTTTTTCATTGTAATGGATAGAGAACTATTTAAATTAAGTTATCTAAATTATTCAAATTTGTATATTTATTGTAAATTATTTAAAGGATGTTGCAGGTTGTTTAATGATATTTGTCTGTTTTGATTACCACTGTTGGTGATTTATGTTTTGTTTTGTTTAATTGTATTTGCACTTTAAGTTTTTTTTTGTACCTCGCGGGCTGCCGTAGCCAAATGAGGGCAGGCCCTATAAAAGCTGGGAAATCACTGTATCAATGAATAACTTCAACAAACTGTCGGATGTGCTTGGCACTGCTGACGTTTAGCGTTCCCCGGTGAAAGCAGCGAGGTACGTTTTATTTGTTGTTTGTGTTGTAAGTTTATGTTTATATTCTAATATTTGTATCTGTTTAGTTTTCACGGTGACTATGGTGACTGAGATGGGTGTGGTGACTCTTTGATGATCCACATCAAAGAAAATAAACAAGCCATGAAAATCACCCGTCGAGACTGCGCAAAAATTAATTCACGTGCTGGAGAGCTGCTACATTCATAATCAAACTATAGATGGAGTGATATCTATCAAAAATCAACTATCTCATGAAATAGATGCAAAAGACGAAACAATCGATTGGTCGGAGACGCCAATCAGACCGATTTTGATTGATGCAGTTGTTCCTATTTATTAAAAGCACCAACATTAAAAACTCCAATCATGTTTGGTTTAGAAACATGTCAACCTAGAGCAGCTTATTTGGTGCTCTCGTTTTTATAAAAACCAAAAGTTAAGAAGATTTGTTTTGGCTTAATCTGGTACTCCCTGCAATTTTTTGTTGGTTTTAAACTTCTACAACTTGTACATAAGAATCTGCAGGACCTTTTTTTTTTTTTTTTTTTTTATGTGTTACGGTTCTAAAGAAAGGAAAAAAGGAAAACAGTTGAAATCAGAAACACCAAAGAAATCCAAAAATCTGCATCGACTATGAAAAAAAGAGTCTTTTTGTATCATAACCAGCAGAAATAATTTCCTGCCACTGAATTTTAAAAATATTAAAAACATGTATGATTTCATCCCACTTTGCAACTATGCACTGCTTGTGTTGGTGTGGGTTTGCCATGACAAAATATGATCATTTTCATTGCTGCTTCTAACAACAGACAATCAGCCTCGGTCGTAAAAGGATTAATCCTGGATTTGCATCCAGCTGAGATAGCCGCAGCCTCTTCGGGCTCGGCGTCCACGTCGAATTCTGGCTCGCTAATTGAAAACGAAGAAATAATTACTGTCTTAACAGTGATGGAGGAGACGCTGGGGACACTGGGAAATATGCAATTCCACTGGGATAGGCGACCCGGGAGTCACACGGTCCGTCGGGAATTCCTCTATTGTCACGCATTCAGCACCCAACCATGCGGTGGGGGGGCGACACATTATTATTATTATTATTTTATATATTTATGTTGCACTTTCCGTCAATCCTTCCAATCCAAAGCTAAACACATCTACCAAATTTTACTTATTGTTCAAACACACTATAATCCCAACGGGACTGGGACTATGAAATCCCCAACAGACCGTGGTGAGAGCCGATAACAAATGGCGACGGATTGGCAGCTCCGTGGTGTTGTCTGAGGAACAGTTGGTCCTCCGACTGTCCTCATCAGCAGATTTCAATTGGCTGTGCAGCCTAGCATGGAGACCTTAATCTCTCTGCAGACTGTTATTTACATTTATTACCCTGCTTAGGAGACAGCGGACACAAAGAACACATCCAGGACATTTTTGTACTCACAAAAAAAAAAAGGGCTCAGATGTTGGCAGGGATTGACTGGAAAAAGATTAAATCTGTTCTTATCATTTTCTAAATGAATTTGAATTTGAGTGACTCCAAGCAGCCATTTTTGCCCTGCAGGCTGAAACTCTGCAGAACGGGAGTTTTTCACCTCCCGCTCAGACAGTTGAGGGGGTGACACGTTTGTGCTTTCTGTAAGAAACGGGATTACGTGTGTGAAACAGCTGCAGAGAGAAGGAGTCATGGATAATCTGCAGAAGAGCACTTTCTAGTGGCGCGTTTGAGGCACAGCAGCGCAGGCGCGGCGGGAGCAGCCTGCTTGTCAGTCTGTTGTCTGTCGCTGCTTCGCCAGAGCAGCCGGTCCTTCTTTCTAACACACACACACACACACACACACGCAAACGCGCGCGCGCGCGCAGATACTCCGGCAAATATGCATGAGAGAGCAGGCTGTCTTTTCACAGCAACAAACAGTAAATTTGCGACATGCCGCTACATGGGAGATGCCACAAATAGCCGGCTGTTTTTTTCCAAAACATGTTTTGATGGGAAGGAGCGGCTAGGGTGCCGAATACAAACTACCTTCTTTTGTTTTGATCATTAAAGACAAATTTTTTATCCATCCTTTTTTGGAAGAGATGTTTAATCGCGGTGAAAACACTGCAGCACGCTCTAATTTTATCTCTTTAAAGAGCCATTACAACGTCATTGAACCTCATTGACCTCCTGAACAGAGGCAGGGCGAGTCTTCAATAGCCTCCCGTTAACAATGACTAACAATAGGACCAAATGGCCTGGCTGCGCGCATCCACAACAACAGACCACCAGCATCCACCATCCATCACAGTCAGGACACTCCCAGAGTCCCGCATGATTTGGACGACACAGCCCACTATTTTGAGCACCATGTTTCGCCACCGTATATATTCTGCAGTCAGCGACGGCGTGGATGTGTGTGTGTGGGGTGGAAGGGGTGAGCTAAGGCTGTCGCTGTGTGGCTTTGATTTACAGTGATTTATATTTGCCCACTTTGGCGTTTTCAGTTTTTAAACCCTTGTCTTTCTCACGACACTCGAGTATGTAAATCAGTTTTAAGAAACATTAAATAACCCAGAGATGTGTTTCTTTTATCTTTTTTAGAGCCCAGAAGACAATTTGCTTACAATTAGTGTTTAAAAAGAGACATTGGCTGTGTTCAACTTAAATTATAGTTGAAGACGGAACATCAGATTACCTCATTTTCTTTCTTAAAAGGAAATGAATTGCTCACGGGTTTAATAACGATGTTGCAGACACACCAAAACCAAAAAACTGTTGAGTTGTGCCCTTTAATTTACAAGTAAAACAGTTATTAGTCATTCTTTTCATGTCACAAATAAAAAACATGTAGACTTATCCACATCTCACGCTGAAAAGTTTTAAAAATTAAATTTGTTTTGCACAAAAAAAGTTAAATCTTTAGGAGATGCACCAATCAGCTTTCACTAGCCGATACCAGTTTCAACTATTACCTGTAACCAAATAAGCTCTTTTGTGTTCATTTTGCTTCTAATTAAGCATTGAACAGCACAAACAAGCAAAAAATGAGCAGCATGTTTCTCGATAGGATAAGCATGTTGGCCAATATCAATTACTCATCTTCTCAGAGCTCCAAATACCAATTTAACCCCTGAAAACTAATTAGTTTTAATCTTTATTTTCCTTAAAAAGTTAAATGTGACCAATAATGACCATTAAAAAATAACCATATATAAATTGCATGGTTCACCTTGATAGAGTTCTAAGTTTTGAATCCAAAATTAAACCAAACAAAGTAGAGAAATTTGCTAAGAATCAAAGTTGTGATATATTTCTGGTCAGAACAATTATCTCCTGCACATTATTTTTAGTTTCTCAGATATTTTCTCTGTACATGTTTCAAACAGGAAGATGGTTGTCTTCATTTAATCTGTAAACATACACTAATGGGACTTTGGTTTAAATGTTCATAAAATAACAAAACTGTTACAATGTTTTTGAGGAAGGCAGAAATGTGTTTTAATCATAGTCTTGTTCAGACTTGTTGCTAGCTTCAGTCTGCTGGACCACAGAATCTGAAGTTATACCAAACAAGGATGCAAAGATATAGAAGATATGACCTACAAATGACCTTTTAACAATGTCTCACCTCCACAATCCTGAAGGTGCTCATTAAATGTATATAATCCGTTGCTCAAACACACTCAGTTGCACATCTGAAACTGAAGACAAAGCTTCATGTTTCTGAGCTGCCCAGGTTCTAGCCAATCTGGAGAGGCAAGCCCGAGGGACCCACTTGCCACCAGCTGACTGACCAAGCGGCTTGCTCAAAGGCACAATTAGAGGGTCTTTGTTTCTCCCTGAGTGGGCCCTTTTGTGCTGTAATGTTGCCTGGCACTGGAGAGGAACGTCATCAGTCACTTTCTGAATGGTTTGAGTGAGAGGAGAGATCACACACTTATATACTCACACTCAGGTTGGAGATTTGTGGCCCTGTCAGAGTCACTGGACTGAGCTTCAACAGACAGCTCTGCTCTTCACTGGATGATGGTTTATCAATATATTCATGGCTGCTATTTACGTCGGAACTCATTTTAACTCAGACCTTTAGGTTGATCCACTTTAATCGAACTCTAGCCTGTTTGCCGGGAAAATATGGTTCGTTTGGGAAAATGTGAATGTGCATTTGAACTCTGTAACGCTTCAAATGCATATGTGAAAGCAAACGGGCCGGAGAATGCTCCAAAAGCAATGAACAAACCATAGCTCCAAGCATTCTGGGTAAACACAACCAAAACAACCGTGAGAGTCTAATGCTAGCTTGAGAAATTTCTCGCAGACAAAAGAGAAATCCTACAACCTCTAAAATGTGAAACCACTCCATTTTTGTTTACATTTTGTGAAGAAGGAAGATGTGTTGTGTCTTCTTCAGGGATTTTTGTGTTGTTTCTCGCTGCAGCGCCACCACAGGCAGGAATGGTGCAGGTTTTTCAAAGATATAGTTCAGTGTGAAAGCAAACTGCACCAATTTTAGTTCCCAATCGAACAGAGTCTACCTGTGTGATGATTGCATCTCAAAGAAAGCTTAAGACATTTTATTCATCGAGTCTTCTGATAAAAAGGAGAACACCGCCTAATAATCACCCGCCAACTGTTCACAGCTAAATATGATGTTGTGGTTACAAACTGCAAAAATTCAAGACAGCAGCTTCAAGAGCTAACAGAGAAAAACCTAAGGGAGCTGCTTGTGAGAGCAAGACATCACATATGGACAGTAACAAAAATAGACAAAGTTTTTCTCATCCCATATTTGAAAAAAGAAGCAGCTTCAAATGAAAAGATCTGAAACTTTTCAGGTTAGTTTGCAGGCACTTTATGATTTTTAGCAAGATTATCTGCATAAATTAACCTAGTGTGAACCTTGTTGCTTTATTTCTGTGCTAAAAATGTTGACAGGAGATTAATTTTGCCAGTGGAGGAGAAGAAATTCGGTCAAATTGGCACAATTAAGAAGGGAGCACTGAAGTATTGATGGTCTTACATGTAGCAGACTGACAGTGATTTCTCCGGTCAAGTGCTTCACACATCACAGATGTCAGATCAGAGCAGCCATGGTAGGACCTCTGTGGCCAGACCTCGCCTCTTTCCTAAAATACCAATTTTAGGTCTGAATTACGACACGGATGACAACGTTTGATATCTCTTCCCAGGAGTTCAGAAAGTGATCCATTAGAGTCATTGCTGGTTGGAAGTGGTGCCAGTGCAAGCAGTCTGTTTCCACTGCCTGTAGACCTCACCTGCTGTGTGTAATCTGCCCTGATAAAATGAAGCCAATTTAAAAATGTTGACCTTCTTAAAACACTGGATTCTTATTTAATAAAGGAGATGTATGTTTACATCACTATCAAAGGTATTTTCTCCTTTACTGATTTCTAAAGACTTAAATTCTTTAATTCCAACTAATTTTTATATCAGAAAAAGATAACTTGACTAAATCTAAAACATGACTCTATCGGAAAAAGTAATTTCCCCCTTAAACCATTGCACTCTTCTCAGCAGAATTGTTTTAGTCCATCTATGCTGAAGGTTATTTAATCAACTCCCACAGCATCTCAATCGGATATAAGCCTATTTTCTGCAAGATTTTCCCCAGAAAACTTGCTAAGCTCAGTGGTTTGGGCCCTAGGGCAGTCGTGTTTTTGAGTTAAAACATGTTTAAAGTTGACAGGAAACTTGAAAATATCACTTGATAATCATGGTTCATTGGAAAATTGGGAGATTAACACCTCAACACCAACTTTAAAGTCTTAAAATTCCAAACATTGAAAAAAAACTTAGATAAATAAGGAATGCTAAGCCTGGTGGGGGCACAAGGTAAGCCTGGTGGCCCGCCAGGCTTATAATACACTGGAGGAAACCCTGTTTCTTCATTTACAGATAATATCTCACCTTCATCCACTGGACTTAGAAATGTCTTTGGAACATTTTCCAGACTAAAACATGCAGATTTTGAATTTATTTAAATCTTTTTTGCCTACTTCATGTTGCCAGACAGGTTCTTTTAAAGATATTTCTTTGATTCTGCACATATGATAGTAATTAAGTCTGGGGGTGATAAGTGAAATAAACCAAAAAACATGTGGTTATTCACATTTATTTGACAAGGAACAATTACTTCTGTGCAAGTAAAGAAGCAAAACTATCGGGTTGTTCTTTTTCCCTTAACAAATATTACTTAGCTGCTTCGTCTATTGATTCAGTTTATTGACTGATGCTGAATTTTGTCTGAATATCTGAAGCCACACAAATAGGAGAAAATACCTTTTACCAGTGCTGTATCTACTTGCTGAGACAGTGATCCTTCACTAAGAGCTGGCATCTCAATGATGTAATGGTTCGTAGTCTAGTTTTACAATTTGCTGGTGTGTTTATTATGGCTATAAACGAGCCAGACCATGTTTGATGAAGTCCCACAGAACTGACAAGGTGCTGTAAACCAAATGACATGGATTGTAGTTTCCAAAAAGGATTATCAAAGCAAATCCAGCCTTGCGCCAAGGTGTGGATTCAAAGCCGAGCCTTAGACGGGAATAATGCAATAAATCAGCGGGGGATCTTTTTATTCTCCTTCCTTGTACTGGTCTCCATATCTTACTGGGGCATGCTGTTTTTCTAAAGATGGAGGCAGAGTCTTGGACGAAGGGAAGAAAGGATGTGTGTGCATAAAGAGTTAGGAGGGGGGATTGGATTGGAGGAAAATAAGAGGTGGAGGCCAGGCGGGCAAAGCAGGACAGTGACATTCACGCGTTACGACATGGCAACTGTGACAAGGTGTCCTCCCCACTGCTCGGCCAAGCTGTTATCACAGTCGGCCCCCGTTTCCAGGTCGCAACCCTCAGCGGCACCGGCATTATTGGGTCGCGGCTTGGTGCCACAACCCTGCCCCGGTGTGGGCCGGCGCTGCCATTGTCCAACGGTGAAGCGTGGCTTTCAGATACAGAACACACACTCACAGGCCCAGCGATCCACCCTGGCAACCTCCCTAGCAACCATCTGTCCCGCTTTGCCATGCTCGGGCTTGGGCACAGCTAGCAATGGGCATGCCTTGACACATCTGAGTTAATGGGACAAAACGGAGGCGCACAAGAGGACAAAGGACTCAAATGAAAGAGTGTAGCCAACAGAGGGAAGCAGAAGAGAAAGGAAGATGGGTTTCATAAAGACCTGGCTCACAAAGACAACCCAATATTGTTCTTTGTTCTTTTAAAGCAAAAGTCCTGGAATGTACATGTTTCTTGATAAGGTTAAGTTGAGCACAATTTATCTTGTACTGTCTGAGAATAAATGTCCCCAGGTGACATTTATCCGCAGAAATGATAAAAGAAAGCCAGAAAATATGCCGTCTCGTAATCGCACAGATCCAGAGTTGTGCAAAAATATTCAAAGCCCTTGAATAGCTCCAGATCTTGTCATATTCCAACTGCATATTTCAGAGTATTTTCGACGAATTTTAGACGATTTATGCCTCAATATCTTTTTATAAATAAAAGTCTGAAAAAGTGCCATGCAGTTGTGTTCAGCTCCTGAGTCAATATGATGAAAAACGATCATGCAGTTACAGCTGTATGTTTTGGGGGTATGAATGAAGCCTTAAGATGTGCAAACCTGTGAAAATCAATGGTCAAGTCTTACCACTGATACCATTTATTCAATTGTAACTGCAGATATATGTTTGAGGTCTACCATAATCTAAAGAATTTCCTTTTTCCAAGGATTCACAGACATTTAGCTCCATCCATCTTCCCATCAACTTCACTGTCCCCTCTGCAGAAATATCTTGGGTCTCTTGGCTGAATCTCTGATTTATGCAGTTTTGCAGTTAAGCCGTACTCTTCCACTTGCAAATGGATGGACAAATGGACTGAGCAGTGCTTGATGAAGTGTTAATAGCTATTAGAAAGATATTGCTTTACAACTTTATGCCTATATCCAAAGTCTCTGTGGTGTTGTTTGCTCTAACAAATCTCCATTTTTCAAAGATGCAGGCAATTTGTTTCACCGGATTTTATTTAGCAATATTAAGAATCGAAGTGAAGGTGCCGAGGTTGGTCTCCGTTAGTCTTTCTCTTCCTTTATGTAATTGCTCATGTTTCCTATTCAGGAATCTTGTTATGGTGATGCTGGGTATTAGCATGACAACCAACAACAAACCAGTGACATGAGAACATGTCAAGTGTTGACAAAGACTACAGTTATGAATATGTAAGGGGTCTTTTTAACAGAATACAGGGGTTACTACTGAATGTGTCATGTTGCCAGAACACTGAGGAGAGATGGATGTGGCCCTTTTAGCCTAAACAGACATTGGTTTTGCAGTTGAACTTACTTTTGTGGGTTTGTGTTGCAGATTGCTTGTATTGTGGAATCTGCTCCGATCTGTCCAGAACGTTGATGCCCCTGAGGTCAACGTTTCACTAAGAGAGACCTTCAAGAGTGACACTTTGCTTCCTCGTGTTACAGACGTGACGTTGGCAGGGGGCGGGTAAAAGCGGGTGAGGGAGGTGTCTGGGTGGGGCCGGTCCAGGAGTGATGCGACATCACAAGTAGATACATCTTGTGCTGTCGAAAGCAAAGGCTTGTGTTGCCTTATCAGCGTGGCGCCAAAGCCCTCGGAAGCAGTGAAGCGGTGACCTCACCTCTTCCTCTCTCACCAGACTTTTTTTTTAACATGCAAACACACATCTTTTGTCAGGCCATGGACTCTAATCAATTCCCTGCCCCTTGCAGTGCCCAAAACACCGGATCCATCCAAGAAGCAGAGGGGGGAGCCTCCAACAATACATGATGGAGCCGCTTTTGATTCCAACTGAATCCTGCGTAGGTCATCATCAAGTTCCTGTTTACCTCCTTTGACCAGGCGTCTGAAGGCGATGTTGAAGGAGGATCAAGCACCCACCATTGAGTTTACACTAACGACAAAGACCAAAAGATGGCTGAAAACAGAAAAGCCAAACAGACGCGAGTGATATCAAGGGGAAACTAATAAAACTAAGGGGTATATTTAATGGTATGCAAACTCCATAGCCTACTACCAACCCCCAACCCCCTCGCTACTCTTTTTCTTTCTTCGTCTTGCATTTTTAAAGAGCTGAGAGGCCATAGCAAAAGTGAATGAACCATGACCACAGGCAGATGCTCCCCACATCTCCGTCTCTCACTGCGCCCTTCCCACTTTACACCCTCCATTTCCCACTACTAACTTGACACTGCTGTTCAAAAGAGTCAACACGGCACCTTACACTTTCCAGTGTGGCCGCGCTTAAGCCGCTGCAGATGATTACAGTTTAGTCGACTTGTACTGAAGACTTTAAAAAGGTAAAAGTTTGCTTCCTGTTAAAATGCATTGTTGCTTGTAACAAGTGAATGTTTTAGCTGCAGCATTTTGAGTAAATGCCATTTGTTAATTTTGATAAACTCCCTGTGGGCACTTGATGGCAAAATGAGCACAGATGGGACCATTTCAGTTCTTTGGAACGGTTCATACTAGCAGTCATGCATCAGGCTTCTTGCTTTCAGTATAAAAATAAAGAGGTCCCCGCTGTAAAAGAAACATGGTCTTAAAAATAATTATCGCAGCACTGAGGAATTGTTGAGGAAATGTTAAGTAGCTTTATGTTACATAACTGGAATTAAATCAATACCAATGCATTGCAACCAAACTTGATCTTTATCGGGGTTTTTGTCTGAATAAATAACTGGTAAATGAATTGGCAATAAATAAAAAAATGTGTCAGAAAGAGAAATTTCATACTACACTACTTATGATATTTATGAATGACCTTTTTTGCTGTTTTTAAGCTTCCTAAAGTGAAATAGGAAAGTATCGCCATAATAGACAATGACCCAATTTGGCTGCAACACAATCAGAAATTTTTTGAATTCAATAAATACATTTTAAGTATTTTTTCACCTCCTCTTCACTTTGACTTTGATTATTTTATTGCGTTTTTAGAACTGCTTTACACTAAAAGCATGAAGCCTGATATTTAACAATAAATAATATTCCAACAAAGACCCAGCAGCTCTTCCAAATCCCTCTTTTCTGATCATTTTTGTGATTTAAACTCAAAATTGTTGTTCCGTACTCCATATTTGACACAATTAAAAATGAACAAATGAAATAATTGTATCTTTAATCTTAAATAAGTCAATTAGTTAAGACTTTAGTATGAAAACAGAATCAAATTTTTAATGTCACTGACACGAAATAATATAACTTCAATAATTATTTTATGAAGTAGCAACAAAGTACTATAACTTTAACTCAATCATAAATCAAAGTAAAAATTTAAATCTTACATTACACACAATTTCGTATATGTGACATATTTTCTGTGGTTCTTATATGTTGAATCAGAACAAATTTACTCCGTTGATAATCAGTACTTTATTAAACTATCAGCTTTACTTTACATTTATGATGCTTATTTGTTAAACTACAGGATGATCTCTGCAGAGTTTGGTTTGGAAGACAAACAGTGAGCTCCAGACTTTGCTCATGTGTGACAGTATTTTCAGAGTTTAACTGCTGGAAATGATTTGATTTATGTCATTCATAATATTGTGTCTACACAATCTACACAAGCTCAATCCAGAATATTTACGTGGGTTCTGGAAGGTTCTGGTCACATTCAGGCAGCAATGAAGCCAGTCACAAAAAAACGTGCGGGGCAATGAAGCAGCTTCACTTCTCTCACCTTCAACAAATAGCTGACTAAACATTTTCATGTTGTACTTTGAACCTAAACAGGCAACGTTAAAATGTTACAACAAAGGTTCCCTACATTAATTTTAACAGTGGAAATAATTCATGCCTCCAGTAACAAGGGTAAGTATCCAAACATCAGCAAAAACTCAGTTATATTGGTGTATATTAATATAAATAGCGACACCAGTACATATTTTTATCTCTTCTAACAAAATATATCCATTATTTCTGTAATTTTATTATCAAGTTAAATTTCTGAAGAGAATCTTAAGACCACACACTTGTCAATTAGCGACCCCCACTGGGTTCCTGACCCCAAGTTTGGGAAACACAGAACAATCTTTATGCATGAAATAAAAGAGCAACGGTCGTATTTATTTCATTTTAAATGTTTTTATTTATTAATTTATTTAATTTTACTGAACTGCAAAAAAATGCAGTATTTCTTGTATTTACATAATGTAAAAAATATATACAGATTTTACTTTCGGATTAATTCAGTCCTTAAATGTTCTCTTAAAGTCTTGACATTTTATTTGAGAATGTTGAAGATTTTAGTGAAGTCTTCTTAGATATATTCAAAATATAAAAAGAAACAATAAAACATTGCTTTAAGGCTGAGCATACATACCAACTTTATGATGTAAATGTATATTGTTTCGTAAAAGTTAATAAAAAATGTTATTTGTCTATAAATATTCCTTCTTAGACACAAATAAAAAATAAAAATATATGTCCAATATTGCTTTAAAATGATTAAGTTAGAAGTAAACTGATATGGTTTTAATTCTCACACCATCAAGGTATGTGGCAGAGGTGATATGGTTCTCCAAATAATTCTGTAAATTGAAACTACTCTATTGCAGCGTGTGTATCTGTTGGGATGTGGATGGCATGTTATTGCTGGAGACAACTCCTCTATTTTGAGATAGAGAGTAGAGCTTCTTCTTCTTCTCTTTGCTCCCACTAAAAGGATATTCTGATAAAAAAGGTAGAGCAGAAAAGAAGGCGGTGAGCAAGAGGTGATACAGCACACGGAGAAATTTCATTTCCTGCCTTGTAGGGAGAAAATGGCTTCAGCTGGGAAAAGCCGGCCAAAAGATGGGAGATTTTCCCTGCGAACAGTGATAACCGTTTGTTCATTTCCTGACAACAACAAGGGGGGGGGAAATGCACAAGCTCCCGCTAAAATAAAATAGGTTTCCTTTTCTCCCCCTGTCGTGAACGGGGGTCTATTTCACCGGCAACATGTCGCAGTGCTGCTAATCACAGAATCAGTTATTATTGAGGCTGGGGGCGTCGGCTGCATAGCCGAGAGAGGAAGAAGAAGGGGTCCGCGGTCAAATTCTCCCACTTTTGTGTCGCTTAGCTTCTCTCCACCAGCTCAGATTTGCATTTTAATGGAAGGCTTTTATAGACTTCTCAGTGGCGTTCGCGGCACCACAAGTGGCATCATTAAGTGAACTAAGCCGGATTAGAGGCGATGCTGAGGTCAGATATCCATACGCCGAAACAGAACCGAAGCTTACTCCTCTGGGATTAGACGGAAATGGAGAGACAGCAGCGAGGACGGGGGGAGGAGGGAGAAGACGGGGGAAACAGGAGAACAAAAAGAAAATGATTTTTTTTGTGAGAGCAGTGGAAAGAGAGAGAGCGGGAGAGAGACGTATGGAGGAAGAGGAGTGACGGGCCGCAGTGAGGTGATGAATTGGTTGCAAAGTGGCTCCTCTTCAGCTCGAGGACCTCTCGGAGTCCCGGTTTGGCTCTGGTTCCAGTTTCTTACAGTGTAATTCAAAAACACCAGCCTGGAAATAACAACGTACGTAAGGTAGCATGAGACCTGCAGAGGGCTGATAGAAGCGGTTACATGGAGCCGCGGTGTCAGTCGGATGTAAGGTGAAAAGAACAACACGCAATACAAAAACCTTCCAAGGCTTCATGGCCTAAGAAACCCTTCTGCAACTGTGCTGCATTAATTGTTATTATAAAATACATTTTAAAACATCTGAGGGATGTACAGCTCCCAAACATATCAGCATCACAATAATAAAAACAGCTGACCAACAGAAAAATGTTTATTAGGCAACTGTAACCGTAGAAACAAGGGTGGGCGATATGGACTTAGAATTTTATCACGATATTTTGTGGTACTACTGTGGTAACAATAAAAATAGTGAAGAAAAACAATCACACAAATATACTGCTCTTGCGTTTAATCATATTTAAACGTCAATAAGTATCTTCCATTTTATTTTTCTGCAGCAATTATGAATTAAGCTGCATTATAATGTAGTTGGACCGATCTCAGCAAACAACTCATCAAATAAACCGGGATAGATAAAACTAAACATGTCATTAAACTATTAAGCATGGTGGTGGAGGGGTGATTATTTGGGCTGGGAGAACAAACCAAACATTAGGAAGGTAAACTGGGAAAACAGCGGTACAGGTGTGATTATTTTAATATTTTTCTGAAAAGAAAATAGAAAATTATCCTGCAGATAATGCTCTGTAGTTGCCTTTGGTCATAATGTTATGAATGTGCAAACATTTTTGTTACTGCTCAGATATAAAGAACTTTATAGCTAAATACATACATATGTTAATAATAATTTTCCCGTCAATGCCCATGAGAGCAGCAGCAGAAATCCCTCTAAATCTACCTAACTTTCAACTGTTATGTTGTCTTGTTTCCCAATTAACCTTTCCAGGGTCCAACCTTTGCATGATGAGACACGGATCAATGCCCACGGCGATAAACATCGGCAGAGCACCTATAACCTGGTTGGAAAAGTGGCTTTGTAAATGCTCTGTAAATATTATCTAATGGGTGTTTACCATCAGTCCACAGGTCTGATGTGTGCCAGGTGCAGATATGGAGGGGAAACTGCTGGACCGTTTGAAAGTGCTGTGGAAGGTGAACTGGTGGAAACGGAAAATAGTCAATGGATCCAAGCTTGGGTCGACTCTGATTTGTGTTCCTGGATAAGCATAAAAACCATGAATGAGACTCAGCTGATATTACTTGACCTCATGGCAAAATGTGGAATAGGTTAAAGGGAAAATTTAGGATAAATGATGGAAAGTGGCAGCCTAGTGCTGCTAATCATTAGCACCTTTTTAGTAACTATAGTTTTGGCCAGTGATGATTTAATAGTGGAAAAAAGCATCAACTATGGTCCTGAACCAATTGCTGGGAATCTTGAAAGTCTCTTAGGACCATTACTAAAAAAATTGTAAATCAGAGGAAAACATTTGAAGTCAAATTCTGAGTGAGTTTCCCATTAAGATTTACCCCAAGGTCAGACTAGCCAATGCTTAGAAAAGCTGCAAAAATCAAGCTAAAGACCATAACAGTGCAATTATGAGTAAGACTGTAAACAAACCAGAAATGTTTGTTTACAAAGCCAGCCTCCACTAGCAGCTGTCAAGCACAGTGGTGGAGGGATCATGATTTTGAAACCTAAGGACGTTGCAGTTCTTGTAAATTATTGAAAAGGAGTTAAACAAAAACATCCAAAAGAGATTCAGTAAAACCAACTGGTGATAATAAAAGACCAAAAGTGTGGAAGAACTGAGTAGAAAAATGTTTATGGACTCACAGGAAAATAATCAGCTGTAAACGGTGCATTGACCTCCTGACTCTGGAACAGGTGATTTTAAAAACTGAAAGAAGATTAAGAGGCACCAACTTTGTGCTGCTGACATTTGCAAAACTGTGGTCAACAATGGGTTAGAAATGGTTACTTCACTGCTAAAGGTGATTCTACAATCTGCTAGGTCACAGGACGCACGTCATTTTTACAATACAGTTTGTGCAGATGAGTGGACAACTTTTGTTTTCTTTCTGTCATGAAACAGAACTTTCAAAGTTCTCTAAAAATATACCCGTCTTAAGTGAATTTGGCTTTACGCAAGTCCAACACTCCCATCCCGTGGTTTTTTGTGTTTGCATAAAAAAAAAACCCGGAAGTGCAGAACCAGCAGTAGAAAGTGGATTTTGAGGAAGGAAAACAAAAGGAGAATATTCTGAATTAGGAAACAAAAACAAAAAAAGTATCAATGTCGTGCTTGATTTCAACGTGAGTAGCTTCACTACAGAAGCGCTCTGGCCTGCAGATGTAGAACCCGTCTTTTAAAACAGATGCTGTAGTCCCTTCATGAATATTTAAGGTAATCCAGTGATGACTCTGTCAACACTGAAGGGGCTTTTATTGTGCCAGAAACTTGTTTTTCTGGGAGATGGGCATGCTTTTGAACATTATAGAGGAATTTTAGTCCAGCTCACGCAACAAGACAGTTTTAATTATTGTTGTTAAAATCTTTGCAGTCTTGTTGTCAGACTTTGGAAAAGTCTGTCACTACTCAACAGGAATGCAACACTACATTCTGTCATGTTACAATGTATTTTAATTGGATTTACATAATGCACAAACACAAAGTAGCACATGGTTGTAAAGTTTAAGGAAAATATCTTAAAATTTGTAGCTATAACAGAACAAAAATGTGAAGAAAATGTCTGAGCTATCAACATCAAACTGCTCAAAGATTAGGATGTGATCACTGCCTATAAGTTACGGTCAATTTTGAAATTTAGATGAAACAGAATGCCGAGTTAATTTTAAATCACTAAAAACCAACATAGAGGGTTAAAAAGTAACATCATTTGCTCTTACAAAAAGCAGTGCACAGCATATCTAGAGGTTATTTGTGCTTGTACAAAAGAGTGTGTGTGTGTGTGTGTGTGTGTGTGTGTGTGTGTGTGTGTGTGTGTGTGTGTGTGTGCGTGCGCGCGTGTGTGCTTTTTCATGAGCCTAACAGCGTGTTGTACAGAGATGAGCGGCCCGTCACTCAGCAGACATCAGGCCGTGGAGGTCACACCCCAACAGTTGCGAGAAGAAGAGATTATGTCTGTGTGTATTCCTGCGCAAGTGCAAATGCATATGCGTGTGAGCTCGTGTGTGTGTGTGTGTGTGCGCATGTGTGTTTTACAAAAAGCAGAGATTATGCATTGTGATATCAAACTGGGTTAACGTAGCGAACTGTGTTTGCATACACGGGTGCTACGGAATCGAGGATTTTAGCTTTAATCCCCGCACACACTGAATCCTCACCGGCTGATTTGGCACTTTTTCAGAGTATTAGGCCACCCGGCGAGACGCTTAGTTTACCTGACAGCAAAGTCAACCAGTTTAAGAAAATTCCTACAATGCTTCATGTTTCACTCCTTTTCCGAACACCAGTAAACATGTTCTTCATCCATGTTCCTCAATCTTGTTTTGGAACAAGTGAGTGGATGCTCGGTTAAAGCAACCGCAGATGCATCAAATTACCTTTTATAAAACATTTGAACCAAACTTTGTATTTGAGACCATTGCATTTATTGTTTTCATTCGTATTG
This sequence comes from Poecilia latipinna, assembly GCF_001443285.1. Lineage (NCBI taxonomy): Eukaryota > Metazoa > Chordata > Actinopteri > Cyprinodontiformes > Poeciliidae > Poecilia > Poecilia latipinna. The sequence goes on along the minus strand of NW_015112931.1, from coordinate 355,196 downwards.
TTGCAGGATGGAGCATGAAGCTTGTAGCTTTTCCAGCGGAAAAAGCCTAAATGCACACTGGATAATGCAGAAATTAGCTGCAGGGGTCAAATAAAAGATTCAAATCAATGGTAAAAACAACACTTCACAGCTGCTTTGATTAATGGCCTCTTCTGGGATGATAAATTAAAACTAAAAACTTTCTGTACACTTTATTAACACCCTCATTTTCTAACTCATTTAAAACGCTGCAGGCTTATTTCCCATTATGTTGATGATACGGGTACGGTTTGCCAAAAAAAAAAACAAAAAAAAAAAAAAACAACTCTTTGTGCTAATTGTGTGTTGGTTCAAAAAGCCATTTTCTGTTAGAGTGCACAAATCCATTACGGCCTCCTCCTTAGCCCGGATAATAGGGATTGAATTAGTGCGAGGGCTAAAACTCGCGGCCCGGGACTCCTGAAGATATGATTGATCATCTTATTGCTGAGTATTCAACCAGTTTGGGTGGATTTAATCAATACCATTACCTCATTTGGATTAAACCACACGCTGTTAATGAGCTCAGGACACAAAATGTGAGAATGCTGCAGCTTGATACGACAAATTACAAACAAACACATAAAAACAACAAGCACTGTCAAATGGCTGAGTTTCTGCAATAATAAACACAGTGGATTTAATGATGTAATCTCTTTTTTTGTAATATTTAAGACAGATATCTTTTCTCCTTTACTATTCATTTGAATATTTAGTGTTTTTTGGTTTATTCAAGCAACTTCCTTGTCGTGGTCAAATGCAGGGATGAGTGATGCAACAAATAAATAATAGCTGAAGGTAAAAAAAAAGAAGCCCATCTACATTTGATAATTCCTAAATAAACCAAGTATGGGTACATTAAGCATCTTATAATGTAGGTACAGTCGTGGCACTGATCATTATTGTGAGTCTATGTTGTGAAAATATGGCCGACTTCCTGTTAGTCACAGCTAAATTACCTGTAATAAATAGAGGAATCAAATCAATGCACCGCAGAATGAATGAAACTACATTATCTTTTACCCTTTTCATTTAGATGATGAACCAGAGTCACAGGGCAGTTTGGGAATCGAGCATTAAAATGTAGAAGGATGACTGCTGGGGTTTGACAGCAGGGCAGATCATGGCAGGAGGGGAGAGAGGTGTCAGCTAATCTGGTGCAGGATGATGAAGATAGACACTGATGCCTCCAACTGGGTGGATGTTGTACACAGATGGCTGGAAAGAGGCTGATCACAGCAGGATAAGAAGAAACAATAAATATGTTGTGCTATTTAGTGGATCGTTTTTACCATTTCAAAATGTCCTGTGCATTTTCAGCATTCAGTCTTCTTTTGGTGGGGGTCAGGTAGCATCTCACAATATTTTTCTGCTCTAAAATCCAAAAGCGTGTTGGTGCTTAAGCATTATTGTGAAACGTTTTGAATCCTCCCCCTGACTGATACATTTGTACGACAAACTGTGACTGACTTTTGTAGAAAAGGGATTAGTACATTGTTGTAGATCTAAAACATGGGCCCTTTACTGACCTTTTCCCTGAAAAGGTACTCACTGAGTAGATTGCCCTTATTTAAATAAATAGACATAATGTCCTATATTATATGGATTAATTGCTTTCCGTTCATTGGGTTGCATTTGTGTTTTTTTTTTTTTCAACAATTAGAAGTGAATATGTGTATGTCTTAGACATTAATGGTTGTGTAAAAACCACTGAAAGTCCTACTTAGCCTGACAAATTTTAATTTGTTTCAAACATTTCCCAATTTACAAGGTCTTCATTTTTATCACCTTGCATCACATGATGTGTCCGTGGCCGACATTTGTAGTGGACGCATTGCAAATGGCCCGTGGACCTCCGTCTGGACAACACTGAGCTCAAAGGGGTGAAAATATGGAAAATTCAGGAAAATCCAACATAGACAGCTGAACTTTATTTCAGGTAAATCAGATTTACGACAACTGACTGCAGATGTGAACTCGAGTTGACTGGATGCTGAAATCCAACCAGAACTGGCTCAAGGCTGCACATATAAGCAACCAGTTCATTACAACTGGTTTATTTATTTATTTTATTTACAATTTCCCCCATAAGAAAGTTGTTGGTTTCCACACTAATGGTTGGGAAAATATTGATCATGTTCTCATATTCTACATCACTAAACCTCATACTGCATCTAGTGTTAGCATGAAGGATAGTTTCAAGTGTAAACAGGCATGTCTACTAACGAAGAGCAACCCCAGGGATCAGATCGCCTGTCCTGGACTCCTTGGATGTGTCATATCACACTAATAACCCTCATCTGATCTGAATCTCCCACTTTTCTCATTTCTACCTTTCCTCTGTCTCATTCCTCTCTTTCTTTTCTATCCCAACTGCTTCTCATTAGACCTTATCTATGCTCCCACATCCAGTCTTGGGGTTTTATCTCTCTAATTATGCTGCTCTTCACCTATGGAGGGAGCAGGAGAAGCCCTGTGGCATGCTGGGAGGACGATTCTTCTCTGATGCTCTCCTTTGTCATGCCCTCTCTGACTTTTATATGCACAGAATCAGAATTTCCCCTTCCCCTCTTTTCAATTCAGTCACCTTTTCAGCATCATGGGGGCCCTTTGAGCAGGGCCCCGGCCCCTGAGTCCCCCGACCAGCCAGGCTCAGTGATAAAACTCCCCAGACACTCTTTCATTATGAGGCAATGATAGGAGGTGCTGTGGGGAGTTATGCACAAAAATACACTCGCTGCCATTCTGCACATTCAGACACAACACAGCCGCGGTGCGCACATAAAGGAATTTACACACATTCGTCTCCTGCTTCCTTATCTAGCTTTTTCAGTACCTGCTGCGTGAGCTGCATGTGCTTCTCTTGGACATAATCCCTTAAGAATCCAGCTGTTATTGATAGAATATTTATAACAGTGGCTTTGCGGCACATATCAGAAAATGGAACTAGTAACCAGAGTGCTGCTTCTGCTTTTAACATATTTTTTTCTTTCAAAAATGTTGAATCCATTAGAGCTCCTCGCTGAGTTGATTTCTGGGGTCGCAATAAAATATGTAAGCAGCCGAGTCATGTCAAACCAGAGAGTAAACGTGCTAACGTTAAGCTAGCACTTCAGTACAATGCATGAAAACACCAGCAACTGTGCAGAAATCTCCACTGGGACATTTTTTGAGGAAAGATCGGAAAGAGAGCATCCAAAATATGACTGATAATCCACAACCTATAATGGATGCAGCAAATACCGATGATTAGAAGATGGTCTTCACAACTTAAACCAGCGTCAAACTAGGCTTCTTTTTCAGGTCTGAAGGCCAAATCTGAATAAATATCAATAAAGCATAAACTATTTCTGTCTAGACTACTGTCAAATAACATAACATAGAATAAAAAAACACATGACAGTAGGCAAAAAGATTTTAAAAATGTAAAAAATGTGGAAGTTTAACACCTAAATCTCTAGTACAATTTGATTCTCTTACTCATAAACTCCACGTTTGATTTAACAAAATGAGTTCAGATGTAGCCATAAAAGGGAAAAGGATCAACACCACCACAAGGGCTGCAAACAGACTTTTTAACAGCTCTGCACACACTAAGTGGAGAATGTGGCAGAGCCAAGTGTGTATGGCTGCACACTAAATACTGCTGACTGCAGCCACATGTAGGGTGAAAGGGGGTCATCTGCTAGCGTGTGTGGCAGGACCTACATGGGTGATAACCCCCAACAACAGCGCCCCTTCCTTATCTGCTCACTTGATCCACACACACACCATACAACAGTGCGTACAATATGTGATTTTAATGAAGCTAATCTCCAGGATCACCAGGTCTCTGAGCCGGGAAATTAACGAGAGCAGGTTAAACACACACAGTAGGTTCACTGAAACCCTTTTAAACCGTGTGTGTGTGTGTGTGTGTGTGTGTGTGTGTGTGTGTGTGTGTGTGTGTGTGTGTGTGTGTGTGTGTGTGTGTGTGTGTGTGTATAGGGGTGAAATTGGTTTTCCTCAGGATTAAAGGATTAAAAAGGCTGTTAGTTCCTCAAAGTGCTCCAAATACAACCCCCCCCCCCCCTTTTATTTACACAAAAAAAAAAAAGAACGAAGGGCACCAAAAA
>NW_015112931.1:307122-347785 GCF_001443285.1 Poecilia latipinna | reverse complement strand
CCCCCATATTCATTACAGCAGATACAAAAGGCAGAGAGGAGCTCATAATGGCCCCAACCTTCTAATCATTTCAAGCAGGGACGCCATGATCAGGCACACCGCCACAGTCTCACACACACACACACACACACTCGCCTTTATTATCATTATCCACACTATTAGCATGATATAAGAACTGTCTGGAAATCACAACAGGGTGGATTTGATGAAGGAAAGAGATTACAGAGGAAACTGTGGCTGGAGATTCTTTCATTATTAGTGAACATTTCAAACGCCTTGCCTTCTCGCTGCTCTAACGGTGAGGGTGAGCCTCTCTGCAGCTAATGACTCCCCGATGCCAACAGGTCTGCTGCGAGTCGTACATGTTGTTGACGAGGATAATAAATCAATATCAGAGCCAGGAGGAGGCCTAAGTGCCCCCTTCACACACTTCATGGAGAAACTGTCCTTTTCAAGTCGCTTCAGAGGAAAGGCGAGGGGCTGGGTTTGCTTTGGGTGGGGGGGATTAATTGGAAGTGATTGAGAGCATTTCTCACCATGCCCTTTTTTCACCCAGCGGGTAGCCACTTGTTAGCTGACAGCCAAAGAGGGATCGGTTTACATTGTGCGCCGCCGGTACCAGCGCTGTGTGCGTATGCACGTGCGCGCGCGTACGAGCGAGGGGCGGGCGGGCGAGGAAGGGGCCTAACAAGGCTGAAATTGACGCCGCTTCGGGTAGGGGAGCCATTTCTGATGGTTGCTGACATTCAGCTCCCTGAAAATATTGCACTGAATGTGGAAAAGGTCAAAGCCAAGAGCAGGGATGCGAGGGAATGGAAAAGTAAAAAAAAAAAAAAAACAGGATGGCAGAGAGAAAGAGGTTCATGAACACTGGACTGAAAAATTCAACCATGATGAAGCGTGAAATATGATAAGACTTTATGTGGAAATTATTTCTACGATAAAAATATCCACACAAATAAGAGCACGCTTGATAGAGAGAAAACAAAAAGTATCTATAAAAAACATTGAAATGTCATAAGGCATAACTTTTTTTTTTCCATCTACTGAAAAAGCTCAACCCAGATAGATTTTACTGGATAGGGTTTACAACTTCCAGTGTGTTTTAAAGAATCAATAATGAGTCTAAAGTGACCCAAATGTAAAAAAAATAATAATAATAAAACACTAAAATAAGCTTGTTGTATTTAGTTCAGTTAAATTCAACTTATAATAATCAGTTATTATTAGCACAGATTATTAGATTCATTTGTTTAATTGCTTCTCAGTGCAGACATCACCCAATGACATAGCAGCAACTTGATGCATTCAAGCATCTCGATTAAAATTTAACAATATATTCTGAATACAACATTATCAGTGTGTGCAATATTTATATTGCAAACGACTATTTGTAGTGTAATAATTGTTGACTAATATATTCCAAGTGTTATGATCTTGATTTGTCATATTTTTTTAGCCAGTTGATGCTCACAGTGGATACAAAAGACATTGCTCAAAGTGCTAAAGGTGAAAGAGGAAAGAAAAAAGGGATACTTTCTGTAAATAATATGGAGTCACATTTCACACACAAAATTGGGCCATTTGGCCGGGGTTTGTTTACAGAAAAAAATATTTAATGATCACAAATTGTGTGGAGGAAGGTGATTTGAGATACTATAAAGGCAACAGAGCTGAAATTCGTCAGTACAACCGAAATACATACACTTCACTGGGTGTGCCTCAAATTTACAGGCTCATCATTATTAGATAGAAAAACTCTGATGCATTCCCACAAGTCTAGATCCTGCTGAAGCATTTAGATGGTAGAGTTCGGATCAGACTCTGGTGTAAGCAACATGAAACCATGAATCCGTCCTCCATATTATCACCACTTATGATCCTTTAGTGACGTCTGATAGTTTCGTCCAGCAGGATAATGCGACATGTCACAAAACTCAAATCATCTCAAGCTGATTTCCTGAACTTGCTCTCCAAAGGCCTCCACAGGAGAGCTGCTTTGGGATGTGGCGAAACGGGAGATCTTAATCATGACAAGTTTGCATTAAATGTTTGATGTCATCACGTCAATGTGGATCAAAATCTCTGAGGAATATTTCTCACAAATTGCCAAGAAGACAAAATGGGTTCAACCATCAGGTATGATAGTGGTTTAGTTGTTGAGTGTACATATGCAAAACAGAGAAATTGCTTTTCCACCAGAGTTGACTGTACATCATTTAAAGCTACCTCTGTCACCAAGAAAATACTACAATTCCCATCAGCCCTTGCTTCAAAGTCTGTGGGATTGTTCACAACATTTAATGAAACTATTTTTTATGATAAAGCTTACTGGAAACAATTTAAGAGTCATTCAGTGTTTGAGTTGGAAATTATTTTTGATATCTGCAAATAGCCAACATAAAAAAATAGTTACTCAGGTAAAAAGCAGCGTGCAGTTATTTCCCTGCAACGCACTAATAGGTAGAAACCTGGTGAGTTGCTGTCCAAAGGGATGAAAACTTTCCCAGTCTGTAGTTTGTGATTTCAACGATGCTGCTCAGACACAGAACACAGTTGCTGCAGCAGAAAGGAAACCATTACGCACATAATTTTTCTTCCTCGTTGGCACACCGTAGTGATCACAAACGCCCTCTTCCTCCTGAATCTGACCGGCCGCCCGCCGTATTCATCTTCTTCTTCTTCCTCTTCCAACACGGACACAAAATAAATGTAGCAGTCTCCACTTCTCGGCTCGTATTTCTTCGCCCGGCGTTTCTTTGATTGCAGTCATTATTCAGGTGAAAGATAAATGTTTGTTTCAGCTATTGTCAGCATTTTTTTTCATACTTTCTGTTATTTTTGGATCCTTACTTTGATTATTTTTAATATGATAAAATGTGTGTCACTGCTTTGCAAGTATAAATAAAATCCATATTAACCAAAAAAAAATACATTTTAAGATTATTGTTTTTTAACCAAGCAGTACTTTTTTTTCAGATGTATAAATAGATATTAGTTTACAATCAAAACTTATTGCCACAAATTTAGTTTGAGGCTTTTATAAGTAGAAATAAGTAGAAATTGTGTTAAGTTTCTTACACTATTTACATTTTTTTCTCCACATTGGCGGTGTTGCTCCTTGCTCCTCTTTCCTTCTTGCTCCTGCCAAACTTCATTAAAACGTTAATGAGGCCCATTAATTGACCCAGAGATCAATTCTGTTACCGTTCTCCTGAGCAGCAGCTAATAAGGTGTGATAAGTGTTAGTTCTATCCACTGAACCTCTGTGCGTGTTTGTGCATGCTGCCATTTCTCTGATCGGTATTGATTTTCTGTTCGGGCCGCCAGACGCCCAGGTGGACTTTCTCTGTGGATTTCTGTCTCTCAAACAGACTATTTTGCAACCAAAGCAGGTCAGGTTATCTCCTAGATGTCATCCAGATTATTCACACAATAACCTACATGTGTTTGACCCCCTTTTTTTATTCCTGCCATGTCTTGTGTGTGTGTGTGATTTTTTGTCTTCCAGTTCATCTCTATGTTTTGCATTATCCCCAGCAGTCTGTCTATGGTTTTGAAGTGTCAGGAAGGCATGGCACAGCCTGGACCTCCATGGCTGAAGCATCCCAGAGGTTATAAGGATGTCGACACAGCAAATCAGACTGTAATGGCATTCCCACATGTTTGCAGCCGACTGGGTCGGTCCATCGCCGGATAAAGATTGACTGTTGCCTTATAATTCTTCGGATTTGTTTTAACCTTTTAAAGACAACCAGATGGTTGCATTTTAGCACGAAGAGCTAAGTAAACAATAGGTTGTAAAATGTAAAAAGGGGAATTACGCATTTTTCCACTGAAAACCCTCTGCTGCAATGAATCAAGTGTAAAACAAATAAATCTTGACAATAATATTCCTAGAGAGTTTCATCTTGGAGATTTAAATAAAAACAAGAGTTTCCTGAGGTTGGCTCCCAACTTTCTTTGTCTGCGTCTCCTGCAGGAAGGCCTCAGAGGATTGCCCCTCCGAGGTTTTGCGGACGATATTGTTCTCTGCCGTTTGCATCTGCTGCTTTGATAATCCAGTGATTTTGCCGTCAGGATGGTGGGAAGGGGGGGAATCCCTGGGAGCGCAAACACGCAACAGCACACCAACTCCTGGACTGTGACGGCAGCCATTGTTGCTCCCAAACAATGTCTTCACTTTGATGTCTGTGATGCTTGGCCGGTCGAGGGAAGTTTCTCCAATCTGTCCTTCTGCACCCACTTTTGACACACTTTCTTTCCTTCCAGCTTCCCAGCAGAGAATCAAACAAGCTGCAGAAAATTTTATCAAAACTATTATGCTCCACGTGCGGTGTATGATATTTTAAGTTAAAAATGATTTCTGAAAAGAGGGTTCATTTTGAAATTAAAAGAATATTTCTGCAACTTTCAGAGAAAATTCTAATTTTTTTAAACCTTTGCTATAAACATGACATGTTTTCTGTTTCACTAAATGACCTTTATTTTTCAAAAAAGCCCCTGCAGCCTTTCATGTATTGTCTTGCTGTGGGGGCAACATGCTGGTTTGTCCTGATTGACGGGTTCAATCCTCCAATGTTGTTCGGCACAAAAGGTGACAAGCAGAAAGGAAATTGGCTCTTTGTCCCCGCCTCTGAGCTGCTTAACCTGCGCCTGACTTCTCATTTATTACAACCTAAATGCCACATTTTTCTAATGGAAGCCCTTTTGCACATGTGATAAATATAATTTATTCCCTGACAGGATTGGGTCAGTTTTTCCTCCATTAAAAGAATTAAAAATTGGTGAAATAAATAAATATGCTGGTGATTGGATGCTCTCATTACAAGCAAAGAATAAAGTGTTGTTTTGATTTTAGTTAATACAAGACATTATTTTCAAACAGGAACTTTTTAGTTGTCTTAAACAAATGAGAATAAATTTAAATGTGATTTGAGGAGCAAAATGGCAACAAAAAACTGACCTATTTTTCCCCTGTTTTTCTGAAGAAGCACATAATTCTGCTACTATTATATATCGTGACTCTAGGAGGAGCTCTTTCCTCTGCAAACCTCAAATATGCATTTATTTTTAACAGATGAACAAAAGTACATGTCCACATTTATCTAAAGTTTGGTTATATCTTTAGCTTTGTTTCATATTTTGAAACAGACTTCAAACCATATATGGGCTGTGACATCACAGGAAGAAGTGTATACTTTTGATAGCGCAAACTTCGTTTACTAGTGATTTTATTTAAAAAAAAATCTAATTAAATTTTAATTTCCAAACTTGTTTTTCACTAGAGAAAATATATTTTTCAATTAAGTAATTTCTATTTAAAATGGTAGAAAATTAAAAATGTTACAAAAGCATGCATGGAGCTTCAATTAAAACAACCTACATTTTCTAGATATATTTTTCTTTTTTTTTTTCTTTTTTTTAATAAAAAAAATCCATGTACAATTTTTTTTTGAAGGCAATTTTTTTAATGTCACTAAAAACGACTCAGATATAAACCTTTAAAACTGAAGCCAGGCAGCCAGAGGTGAAGGCCTGCAGCTTCCTCTGCTTTTGGCCTGCAGGGAGCTTAAACCAGTGGTTTTGTGCCCCCTTCTGGCGGAGCTGGGAAATGTTTCAAAGTTGATGCAGAAGCAGAAAAGAGAGATATCCTCTCTGTAATGTTTAATATAGAGCTTCCATCTCTGAAGCAAGCAAAACGACAACTGTGTACGTTTTAATAAACCAGATGTGAAGCCTCTGTTAAAAACAATAAGATGGTTAATATTCAAAACTCTAAAAATGCATCCAATAAAAGCTTTATCTAGAATTTGAACATAATTAGCTGCTCATGTGTGTCTGTACTCTTACGAACTCACATATGATATCATATGCATATGCAGGGGACAATAAAGAGAAAGAAAAAAACGCATTTTGATAGAGCAATATAATCTGAACTAAATCATCCCCTCTTCCTGTCAGCCCCAATGTGCTCAGGGATCCGACCACTCTCTCATTCACTTCCCTCTCCATTTCATAAACTCGTCCCATTCTCTGTTAATTTCCACAACAGATGCTGACATTTTTACCTCTTTCTTCTACCGTTTATCTCTACCTCCGACTTGGCCCTTTTTCTCTTTCAAGTTGCTTCTGTCTCATTTATATTTATTTGGATATTTTTCAAAGGATTATTCCTTTGTTTTTAATTCTTTTGTTTTAGGTAAAGGAGAAACAAGAGTTGCCCATGAGGAAGGTAAAAAGGAAATATGAAAATAAATATTCACAAGAAGATAATGAAAGCAGCTACATCTGGTAGGATCTTGTAAAAAAGCATTTAATTAGACATCAAACACCACAAATTTGTATTTGCCGAATTACATTTTTTCAATTAAATAAAATAGTCTACCAAACTCACACTGCAAACAAATTTTTGCTCTTATAAAAAGCAAATCTGCTCTTTATTGCTGAAGCATTGTCAGTGGTTATCACACAATAAAACTAATATATTGCGAACAATTCAGTCCTTTGTAACACAATAAAATCAAGTTAAAAATTCAAAGCCCTTGTTATGTAAATTTAATTATTTTGAACAGCTCATTTTAAATTAAATACTGTTCTCATCAGCAGTGGAATATTATATTCTGGAGGTTTTTCGCTTCAGCTTTTGGCTTCATTGTCTTTTCTAACATTTTTCATGCAGCATTTTGTCTCATTTTGGTTCCACAGCATCTAAGTGGAACTGCTTTCATCAGGTAAGAGGTCAAATGTTTTGGGGACTTTTGTATTTACATCTAGTTTTTTTAAAAAAACTTTTAGTAACATTTTCTATTTAATTCAGTCACCAAATCCATATCTGGTGTCAGTAATGTCTTAGCTAACAAGCATTAGCATGACAATAACATCCTGTTAGCTGAGAAGTAAGTTAAAAGTCAACAAAATTAACGTTAATAGCAGATTTTTGTGTACAAATCATGTCCAATATTTTTTTAAATTACACAATTTTATCTAGAACAAGAGCTAGCTAGATTGAGTAAATGATTTATGAGGGAATTTTGGTTTCTGTTTACTGTCTCATCCATTGTTTTCTTTCTTTTTTATTTGTATCAAAACCATGACAAGTGATGTGCTCAAAATTTAGTTGATCAGGGGAACCAGACTATGTGATTAAATAGGGAACCAAATTTGGAAAAAATGCATAATTTTTTTACTTTCTCAGCTGTGTGCAGAGTTGATTAAAACATACAGAGAGTTTACAGATAGTTTTAGTCAGAAAATCAGTCACTGGGCTCCTGTTTCTATGAATAGTGGGGAGACTCGCTGCAGTAAACAGGCTGCAGGATACCTCCACGTATTTACACATTGCTGCTGCGTACTAGCAGCCTAAACACTCGGATGCCGTGCGATGTTTTTACGTTACTCCATCTGATTTATGGTGAGTGAGAATGCCTCAGCGCAGCCGTAACTCTTAAAAAGTCGATTCAGATTCAGTCCCTTTAGCTAACCTCTTCATGGCTGTAAACCGGCTGATTGAAGAGATCGCACTGAAATGAAGGAACTTTTCACACTGTGGTGCTCCGGGTGACTGGATCGAACCAAATTAGAGCTGAAGGGAGGGCTGGATGAAAATGTTGTAATCTTGCAGTTTTAATGTAGGTTAGGGCTGGATATTATACATCACATCAGACTGCTTGGATGTGAACACAATGAGATGTTGAACAAAGAAAAGTATTTGGGAAAATGAAAGTTAATTCTGATCTATATCATTTTAGCAATTTACAGCAATAGTTTCACTATAAATCTTTTCCTAAAACATGCAGGTGAGTGCAACATAAATTTTACCGTTGCCAGTAATTTACTGTTGCAATAACAATAAATAATGTTCGGTGCATTAACTTTGCCAGAATGTGTCTCTAGAAACACAGTCAACTTTAAAATCTGAGGCGTCAGACAAACCGTGACCCTTTTCCTTGCAGAAGTTTGTCAGAACAGCATCACTAATTACTTTTCTGCTCTGCAGACGTAGACAGCCATGGCTGAGAGCTGCACATCTAATATACTTAATAATAAGTTAGACTACAGACTTTTTACCAAAAAATAAAGTTGCTTTTAAAAAAACAATACAGTGTGCTGACTTTTTGGTTTCCTGTAGTGCAAAACAGATATATCTAAATGTAGCAGCTTTGTGGCTCTTTGAATGCAAATAAAAAAGATCAGTTTTACATTTAAGTATCTGCTGACCACCCAAAATTACAGAAAACAGGGCCAATCAATCCCCTAACCTTAGTTTTATAGGTTGCATTTTTCTTATTAACCATAAAATTTTCTGAATATGACCCTTTTTTTTACGCAAGAATAAATGTAAGAGGCTTTCTTCACCCAGCTGACTAATACAGCAACAAGTGTCTGATGGTAAACGCTTCTCAACAAGCCACACAACTACATAAAGTCATGAAAATGCTAAATGAACTGAATTTAGCACTTTTCTATTCATACTGACCAGTCAAAGTGCTTCAGACTAGAGCCACATCCATCAAATCCACATCTTTCGATTTGCAGGATAACTACTTTTTCTGCTCATCCACATGTAAAGATATGATTTGTTTTATCATAACTATTATTTGGAAATTCATCAAAATTATTGCAGTTTTGTTAAAATGTTAAAACAGAAAAGACAATTGAGACTGCTTAGCATTAGCCACTAATGCTAAGCTAAATATGGCAACACCAATATTCAGGAGATTTGTCCTGGTAATCACTAAAACCAGAAAGTGCTTCATCTCTAATATGTCTGCATTTATATTATGTACATTACATACACCTATTAAAAAGACATAACCCTCTAAACAACAAACAACTTTTCTTTTAAATAGATCAGGTAGGAATAACACATTTATATCTGTAAATCTCTGAATATATGTAAATGCTTTCTTCAAATTCAGAAGTAAAAGAAACAGAGTTACCTGACGATGCCACGCCTTTATATTGTTCAGATTTTTGACTCACACAATTTAACCCAAATGGAGAAACACCTGCGGATGTAAATTAGAGCAACAACTCAAACATAGCGCTTTGTGTGACATTATATCAAAACAAATAATCCATAATATCAGGAGGACAACTTAAATAAGTCTGGTTCATCATTGGACACAATTTCCAGATGTGTAAAGCTGAAAGCAGCAGGAGGGACTGGTGCACTTCCTCAAAATCACAAACATATATATCACAAATTTGCATTTTAAATAACAATGTAATATTTAGCCGTTGCTCAAAATGCTGAAGGTCACAGAGTGATTGAAGCACAGATGAGAAACAGCAAAGAAGAAAATACGCATAAATTACTTCTGACATCATCACTGTAACAATAACAAACGTTGCTGGACGATAAACTGTCCCAGTAATTATTGCAGTAAATTATAATACTGTTGTTCTGGTGACCATTTCAAGAAATATACCGACAATGACATAATAATGCAAGTTCTTCAAATTACATTATTACAGTCAACAAAACCGTAATGAGACCAAAATATTTTAATTTTGTAAATCCTACCTTGCTCCAAAACAGGAAAGGTTTAGTCATCCAGCTGAGAGTTTTCCACTCAAGCGATAGCAACAGTTTGTGATTCATTTCTGAATCACTTTTTTAAGGAAGCCTGAAACTCCAACTCTTTGTGTGGCTGCTCAGTTTTAGCCTCCCTAAGCTACTGACTCCAAAACATGAGTCTGCAACCTTTACAATCCAAAGAGCTATTTTTGAAAACATTCCAGCTGCTTTAAACCCGTTTAGAGCCACAAATGTTACATAACCTTATTTTGCCGAGCAATTTTTTATAATTTTTAACAAAATAAAATTGCATTTCTGTTTTTATGTTCTTTTTTGCAAAAAGTGGACTTATAGAATATATTGTCTTCTATGGGACGTTTATATTTGTACAAAATGGATGGAAATCAAGTAAAAAAAATACAATAAAAAAATCATAAAATTTATCTGAACAAACTTTTTTTTACTCTGATGTGAAAATTCAGTGCAATTATTCCACGAAGGAAACAGAACACCTTCATTTGTAATTATATCAAACCTTAGATGGTTCTTTATCGTCTTTATCAAGATACTAAATGTCATTGTGGAAGATCCACAGAGCCACAGGTTGCAGATTCTTGCTCTCAAAGTTTAAATTGGCAAAACAAATCATTAAAATTTTTATGTTTAAGAAAAATGTGTTCCATAAATCCTCCTGCTTTTCGTGGCTAACCCTGATGTCCTGGGCGTGGCCCGGCAAACGGACAAACTGTTTTTGTTTTCAAGCAGGAGGGTAAACAAATCCACTTTTAATAAGGGCTTGTATCTGATAATCCTCGCCCCAGCAGCAGGTGAGGGCCAACATATGGGGTGAGAACACAGTGCAGGGAACACACACAAGAACCCACGCGAGCTCACAACACACACACTCACGCAGCAGCTGTCGCTTGTTTTCCGAGGCAAGCCCGATCCAACAAGAACCCCACGGTTCTTCGGGAGCCGGGCCAAAAAAACGGGAGGATTGATAATAATAAAAAAAAAAGAAGGTGGGAGAAACATTACTGCAGATGGCAGAAGGTGTAGGGAAACAGACAGGAAGGAGGACAGGAAGTGAGGTTTGTCTTTCTCTCGGCTGATAAACGACACACAGCTAAGTACTACACAGTTATTATAACCAAACATGCCGCCAAGTAATAGTAACACACCTTCCTGAGCCGGAGTGTGTTATAGCTCAACTAATGTACCACTTTGCTGTTTCGTAAACATAATATGTTTGACTAGTGGGAGCTGTTCATGGTTACTTTGCCCTTGTGTGCTTTATGGCGATAAAATTCTTTCAGTGAGGAGGGAAAAAAAATCAATTTGCCCCCTGACTGACTTGGTAACACACAGCACAGAAGCTGTGGAGCTCTGAAAAGCTCACTTTTTGTTGTTGTTTTGGCTTATTCTGAGCAGTTTGGTGAGGTTTTAATAAATAAGGCTAATCTTTTATTAGGAGTTTTAATGTGATTTCCAAAGCAAACTGGTGGCTTTAATGATTTTCCTCCTTTTTCCTCCTAATCGATGTGGTTTACATCTTTGAATTTTCCTCCTTTTTTCCCCCTGCTGTCTCTTACCATCTGTCATCCCTCGTTTTCTCTCCTTATTTCCTTACCGTATTCCCCTTTCCATCTCTGCTTTTACTTTTTCGTCTTGCGTTTTTTTTCTCCCCTCCTCTCGTTCGCCGCAGCCCATTTCTGCTTCTTATGAAGTGTGAAAAATGATCATCTGTGGGATGAAGTGGACAGAAATTCGCCGGCTTAATGGCCTGACAAAATGAATCGCGACCTTCCTCGCCATCCATCACCGCTCTGAGGCGACTGCAGTGAGGATCTGTGAAGGTGCTGGCTTATTGATTACCGGGTTGCAGCTACAAAGTGTCTGATTCAGTGCTCGCGACGTGGCTCGAGCGCCGAGGGGGGTTGGGGAACGGCGGTCGGCGGTGGGTGGAAAGTGGAAAGGGAACGCAGGCGCATGCGACACTCCAAAAAAAAAATCCTCCTTTGATAGATTTTAAATGGTGAAATATTGATTTCCGTCTGGTCCAAGGCCTGGCCGAGCGGGCCGTGGTTATTTGTCGGGGGGTATAATGCCGGACACCCGTTTCTGCTGGCCACCATCAGTCATCCTGACACTAGAAAAATGAGAGGATGGAGGAGAGGAAGGAAAAGAGGGAGAAATAACTCAACACTTCAACCTTTTCTACGGCAGAAGCTTCTCCATGTGTAATGGTTCACACGTGTAGAAGCGTAACCCGGATTATGTCGGCACATTAACACGTTCGCTTTTCAGTGGCTAGAAAAACAGAACAACAACAAACGCCCACAAAGACGACAACGCGATAACATTAACACCCTCCAAACTTTCCTCATTATCGTGTATTTGGTGAAAGTGGTGATACTGCGGAGGCGAGACGGGGGGTGATGACCTACTAAGGGCGCAGACCATGAAAAGGTGATTATTGCTGCTAATTGCCGTCCACAGAGGATGCCAGAATGCAGGCAGGTAGCATTAATCTACATTAATGCTTTTCTGCTGATTCACACTCATTTACAGGCTGCACACTGTTGCAGCGATAAGCTGGAATTAATGGTATTTTTAATGCTGAGCTACAGGAAAAGACTTCTGCAGGCTGAGGCTCGCACTCGGAGAGATGCAATGATTAAAGGTAGCAAAGCACGAGCCAAGAAACTGATTGTTTGTGATTTTTTTTCTGGCTTTAGCATTTTCATGATGCAAATATAAAACTTTTTTGCATGTATAAGACCTGGTTTTAGAAAGCTAACTGAAACCGTCTCTGAAAATCTGAAATCATTAGCAACATTATTAATTAATTTAATGGGTCTACATATTTATAGAGGAGAATTAAACTATTATGCATGAAAAAGTACCTCATGCTGGTGGTTTGATTGTTCATGAAATAGTGGGAGAAAAATCTGATTTTTTTAGTATTTTAATTTCCAATTGGGAGAAAGTTGACCGATTCCACTCGCTGAAATTTAAAAAAAACAAACCGCCTTGTACTTTTCTAGTTGCAGATGCTTTCACATTTTGTAAAAGTAGCTTTTAAAGATCTTGTGTGTGTATATGAAATACAAATTTATGTTATTTAGTTACTAAATAAATCATCATCAAACACACAAAATCCCAGAATCCCAGAATCCCAAACAGTAGATAATATTATTACTGTCCTCATTTCACTCTTAAAAGAAAAAACTTGTGCCTCATTCTCTAAAATAAAATGTCTGTCATCCACAATAGTAAAAGGATTACATTTTACCTGTCTCTAGAGGTCCTTTCTCCATTTTTAAAGGAACATATTAGACTCAAAAGTTATCTAATAATAAATAAATATCTGAACAAAATCATTCCTAACACTCTTATATCTTTAAATAAAGTGAAACCATAGTGTTTTCTGTCATGGTTGTCATTCTGGTTCATTCCTATTTCTTCCTAAAATATTCTTGTGTATCATTTTTTTTTTCTTGCAACTAATGCTACAAATGTTACATCAGCAACACAATTCTACCAATTTAGAAGCTCTACATGTCCTAATTTCCGCTGAGCCTCTTGAGAGTGCAATGCAATGTTTTGGTCCTGAGAAAAACTGAAATTAGCTTGAGAGCAGGTGGTGACTGCCACCCACACACCCTCCATCCAACACACACACACGCACACACTCTCATATTCCTGGTGGGAGGTCTGAGGTCTGGCCCTTTGCATTCCACAGACAAGTGTCTAGCACCTGCTAGGCCTCAGTCAGCCTTTACTGGCCAGCAGATTATGACGGACGGACACACTCCAAATCTGTTTAGCTTACAGTCGGTGCACATGAGTGTGTGTATGCGTGTTTATGGGAGCACTTTTGTTTAGAAAATAAGTACCAAGCATGAGCTGGTTACTCGTTTCGAGGTTTATTGAGGTTTTAAGAAATTAACGCTTTAAAACCACTCCCTAAGGTTTAACATGTGTTTAATGAGATGCTGGAGCGAACTGCTGCTGACTGAAAGAAAGGTGCAACTTATAAGAAAGGCCTTTTTTTTTTTACTTTGCAACCAGAAAAAACTCAAATCACGATGCTGAAACAGAACAAGCATCTCGTTTCATTAAAATAATACAGGTTTAAACCTGCAGTTAGCAAGCAACAACTGCTAGCTTTCTTAGCTTGTGTTATGCTATGAAGACCAGAAGAGTAAAAAGGTTTGACAGAATGCAGAACAAAATTTACAAGCTTACCTACAAAGTCAGAATAAGTGTAACATACATGCAAAATATGACATCATTAAAATAATGCCTGTTAATGTTAGTTTTAGCAGCAGTAGGAATACAGTAGCTATAAAAAGTTAAGATGTTTTACCCCTTTAGTTGCTTTTACAAATCAATAACCAGAGTTTGCCAACAGAAATGAGGGAAACTCCAAGGTCAAGTTGAGGACAAGATGCACATCAACACAAACACACCACCCCCTCTGTGAGGCATGGTGGTGGCATTATCATGCTGTGGGAATGCCTTCACAAGCCCTGGAGGCCTTGTGATGGTAGAAAGCAAAATGAATGAAGCAAAAAATATGATTTTTTTTTTCCAGCAAGAAAACGACCCTTAGCATCCAGCTAACGCTACACAGAAATGGTTCGAAGACACCAAGGTGGAGGTTCTGGAGTGGCCCAGTCAAAGCCCAGACCTCAATCTGATATACATGGTGCAGCAGGACTTAAAAAGGCTCAGAGAGATAGAGCAGATCAGTTAGGAAGAATAGAATAAAATTGCAGCATCCAGATGTGCAAACGTGACTGCAGCTAAATACAGATTTGAATATTTATGCAATCTCTTACATACTGTTATTTATTTGTGGTTTTGCAGAAATCAGTCTTCATTTTCTTTTTGTAAATTGAAAAAAGCCAAAATGTTTTTTGATAATGATTGATTTGTAAAAAAAAAAAAAAAAGAAGAAGAAGAAAAAAAAAAAGCACTGGTATTACTTTTCCATCTACATGTTTTTGCTTGAATTTATTTTTGTAAATACTGCAAATACATATTATACAATATTCATCTCATTTCAATTCAAGGTTTTTTTGTTTAAAAACTAAAAAGACAGACAAACCCTAAAAGCTGTACCTGCAGTGAAATTAAACTTTTTCGGACACTACAGACTCTGAATAGCTCACCCACAGAGTACACACACACACACACACAGACACACACACACACACACACACACACACACACACACACATACACACCTTCAGCAGCCCATGTCTGACAGGTGCACATGTCAGTGGTTAGTTCAACCTGGATCAGAGCATTTGGTCTCACACTGTAGCAGCCAGGCCCCAAGGGTGTGTGTGCGTGTTTAAAGAGTGTGTGGGTAGGCAATGTGTGTGCGCTGTGGGTCCAAAGCTCAGTACCCAGACACTATCCATATTGTTTTCTTCAGTGGAGCTCGAAAAAGAAAACGCTGATTTACAGAGCTGTCTGGCACTGGAGCACACGGATGCATGGCTGGGTAGGCCTAATGGAGTTTTCAGCTTCGGATTTACACTTCTCCGTCTATGCAAGCAGTCGAAGCGCTCACTGACGTTGGTGCATGTCTTAAGCACTTTGGTTGGGACATTGTTAGGATTTATTGAGTTTAACTTTACTTTACAAGTAAAAAAATGCAATTTGCTCAGGCAAGCAGATGTACTTTGCAGAATTAGCTCATCCAGAAATCTAGAGAAAAAAAATCCCCATGACAACTCGCCTTAATCAAAATCTTTCAACGCGACAAAAAAAAAAAGGAAAGATGATCAGAGTTTATGAAGTGTTCAAAGAGCTGTCAAATGAAAGAGGGTAAGCACAGGTCAGCTCCTTGGAATTAGCCATCATCACATTGGGAGTCAGAGAGCTGGAGCCGATAATGCTGGGAATCCCACATTAACGCAGTAACTGGGCCTAAATCGCTTTTTCTTCTGTGTCGGATTCTTGGACGGCCATCATGGCAGGACTGTGTAACTGTGTGCAGCTGCCCCCAAATACGCTGGCCTGAACAAATGAGCCATTTCACAGCTCACAAAGCATTTAGCCTTCAGACTATGTGAACAAATCCATTCCTGAGCAATGTTGGGAAGGACACCCATCCATTACTTCCACCGGCAAACCAAGGATGCCCATCACCAACCAAACTCTAGTCTTCAAAACAAAGCTGTGGTCTGACACCGGTTTGAGTTACAATGACATTACGTTTTTTTCTTAACCTTACCTGGTAGAACATCAACAACATATTGGATTTACTAACAAATTAAGACTCAGATTTTTATTCTCAGAAAACAAATGTTAGATTTTTGCAATAAAACACCAGCTCGCTAAAACTAGCCAACTCAAATATTAAATGCATCCAAGTTTTCATTTGAAATTTCCATTAGCATTAGCACATAGCCTGTGTTTCCATTACAAATGTGAGCAAAATATTTCACTAATGTTGAAAAAATACAATTTCACTATTGCATTTTTTTCCACTAAATAAGAAACAGAATTAAAATGATATGTGAATAAGTTTGTTTATGCGATTAGATGACAGGACTACTTCCTGTTGTCTTCTTCTTCTTTGTGGTTTGCGCCAGTAGCAACATCCTGTTGTTGATCATGTGACTCACGTGACGCAAAAAGTGTTTCCATTGCAGTCTTGCGAAATAATACGAAATAATACAATTTTGATTTAAAACCCGCCCCATCAAAAGAAAAGTTTTTTCAAAATTGATGTGTTTCCATTAAGCAAATTTATAGTTGGGAATAATTCAGTCTATTGATTAAAATAATGTTCCAAAGGAATGCTAATGATATTGCTAGCTTATGTGGGTTATGATAACAGACCCACTTGTATTATTTTTTTTACATCAGCTCTAAAGCAATCTGAGTTAAATCCATTGTAATTTATTTATCATAACTTGAAATTTATTTTTTAACTCATCATTACATTGTCCAACTCATACCTTACTTTGTTGTCTCTTGCTGCATTCCTCGTTGTCATCTTCAGTAGTTATTGCCTGTTTCTTCCCTGTTTGGTCTCCTTTTCTTCATCTCTTCCTTCTAAAAACAGAAAGGAAAAAATATTTCTAAGCATGAAAAAGTATTTAAGAAGAAAACTTAGCACTTATAACTTAGACGTTTTCCCATGTCATATGTGAAATAATCTGCAAATATTGACTTAAAATAAGCTCCTACTTCTTGCTGAAAATTTACTTGTAAGTCAGGTTTGTATTATTTTGAGTGCAGTTTGTTTTTGCGATGCAAATATAAACAGTGTGAACCCAAACCATGAGTGCCAGCTAGGATCCAAACGTCTCTGCTCACAGTTTCTGCCAGAAGATCTTCCAGCATGTGAGCCAGAAACTCAGGGTGTCATGGCTACCACAGAAGAAGCACTAATCCAACTTGAAGTGGACCGATTACTTTAATCCACTAATAATTCTTTAGTTTCTACGGTGCATTAGGTAGAGCGGTGAAAAATCTGTGCACAATGAGTTCAAAGAAACAAAGAAGGCAACTCTTATAATATACTAAGCAAAATTAAATAAATAGTTGATGCTAAATTCAAGACTTTTTGCATTTATAGCTAGAACACCAGGGAAGCTCTAATCTTGTGATTTGTGAAACTTTTGCAAAATTTTCAATCTTACTTTTCCATAAATTATTAAAATATTGTCTTGTGAACCCAACATTATACATTTATTTTAATTTCCGAATCAATCGTTAGAACAAAATTGATCTTAAAACCAAAAACAATGTTTAAAATGGTAAAATAAGTTTGAAAATCTCTACAATTAGAGGTCAGTGTGAGGTTATGCTGCTGCAGTACAGAGAGGCATTAATTTGAAAGCATTTTACACATCTGTAGCAGATGTGAGAATAATTGAGGAAGTGCCCTGGTTTGGACAACAAAACAAAATAAAGCTCAAGAAAAAGAACCAGGCTGATTTCTTCATTTGCTCTTACAGGCAGGCGAAGCTGGGATTTGTCTCTTGGGTTGCTTCTGCAGCATTTATTGAAGAAAAAAAAAAAGAAAGAAACCAAGAGAGACAGAAGGAGAGAGAGGGTGGGGGGATCAAGGTCTCTCCCTATAATTACAAAGATAGCATGGCTGCTCTCCCTCCCTAGCGGAGGCTCCGAGGCGTCACTCCCAGTCCCTTCCTTCATGCTGTACAAAGACTGTTCTATCAGCCCTGGAACGGCATCATCGCTTGTAAATTAATTTGGGGTTCCTGTCAGCCGGGCCCCTCTCCTCTTATCTGGTGGTGTAATATGGAAGCCTGAGAGGCCCACGTAGATGCTGCTGAGAACACTTAAAAGAGCAGAGGTGAAGAAGAAGAGGACGGGGCGGGGGGAGGGCGTTAAAGAGAAAACGGATAGATAGGAGGTAAGAGAATCACGTGGAAGAGGTGAATTGGGCCCTAACTGGATGTCGGAGAACGACCTGACTCAGTGATAAGTGAATATGGCCTGGCACCCTATTTTACACACTCACACACAGGCCATTCGTCATCCGGACTGGACTCCACTCCGAAGGGGCCTTCACCTATCAGCACTATTTGTCGCCGTGTCACAGGCTGCGGATAAATCTTCTCCCAAGGATCCTCGTTTAAATCCGCCCCCTATTACCAAAGGTCCGGCCCCGTCACGATCGCACAAGCTTAATACACACTCGCGCACCTCTGACCCCTTCGGTTGTTTGTAATTAACCCCTCACCCGCTGTGTGTAACCTCAATTCCCTAATGGCAATAAATGAGCCTGCGTACAATCCCATTAGAGGACGGCGTCATGATGGGGAATTAGGAGCTGATCTATGAGCAATGGGAGCATTTTGTTATCCAGTTAAGGTGGAGTCTTTGTTACCAATAGAAGAATTGTGTCTTCCACGTATCTGCTGACTTTACAGGCGACTAAATAAGATTTAATAGCTGTGGAAATATAAGATCTGTTTGGGATGAAGATATTTGAGCAGCTTAACAATAACAAAACCCAGAATTATGGGGGGCGGGGGGTTATATTCTAAAATCAATGGATTAATTTTAGTATATAAAATTTATGAAATTCATAATTTATGCACTTAATACACAAAAAATATCTTTAATGCACTTTTCTCTGGTGATAAATGACTTAAATAACAATAAATGCTGTCAAAATGGAAACAAAGCGCTGATTCAAACATTGGATAGCAAAAGTGTTTTGTAATTCGGTTGACCTTCATACTGTAATCGAAGGCTAATACCCGTTTGTTTAAACTACCTCTGATTAATAACAACTGGAACATAATTTAACTTTAGTCATTATTCCAGTATTTTCTGATGATTAAACAGTAAAGATAATTGATAATTTGAGAAAACTTAAGATTTTTAGGGGACAAGATGAATACTATATACCTCAAAACTACTGTAGCTATGTTTTTTTCTATTTTTAAAGATATATCTTCATAAAGGCGCTTTTATTTCTCTGTTTTTGCACTTTATCCAACAGGGATTACGTCTGGGAGGAGTATTTTTTTTCTAAACACTCCACACTTAGTACCTACAGCAGCACATTTAACTAAAACTCAGGTTTTGGCTAAGAAAATAATTCTAAATATTGGACTCTGATACCACAGAAACACTCATGCTGTTTCATTCTGCTTTTTTCTGCTGACAATAATTATCTCCACTCTTCTTTTCCACATTGAACAAAAAATATCTTCTTTTCCATGTGCACGACCGGAGCTGCTGAAGCGATAAAAGCTTTTCCAAGACCATCGCTTCCAGCTTTGTACATTGAACAACAATGAGGGGAAAAAAAAAAAACAAGCCAGGAATATGGGGACATATTCAGATATCTTGGCAGAGCTCCAAATGGCACATAGAAGAAAACAACAGAGGCTTTTTAGGCAAATGAACAATAAGACATGAATCATCTATTGTGGCCCGTTCTGCAGGGCTGGAAGATGAATCCACAAGAAAAATTGGTTAGTGTCCAGACATACGGGAATGTGGAGGTGGACTGGGCTGAAGGAACGATGGTCGAATTCCCAACAATTCGTTTCCACAAAGCACTCTATTTTTTAAGGATATTGCGTGCAGTTTGTCATAAATTTGCATAAAGGATAAACAGCTCTGGACAAAAATATACGACCTCAACGCAAACTTAATTGTTTACACATGTAAGCAAGGTATTTTTTATGGTACTTTTGTCAATCTCAACTTATGATTCACTTTTACAAAAGACGTGATAAAATGACTATGAAAATAATTTGATCAACAATGACATTTTGTTTTGTTTGGGTTTGTTTTTCTGCTTCTGTTTGCTCTAAAAGAGATTGTCTTTTTAACTTTTGGATATCTACTGCCATCTAGTGGCCACGGACAGAGAGCACACACAAAAATGTAAACAGTAGAATTCTTTGGTTGCAGAAACATCATATGAGACTAAATCTAATTGTTTTTAACTTAAATTTTAAATAAGTCATTATAGTAAATACAGCAGATAAAAGTAATGAGGGTAATTAAGACTTGTTCTAATCTGAACATAGCTTTCTGGGTTTTGAAAGATGTAAAAATGCAATAAATATGCAAAAATTGTTTGCTAATAATTAGCTGTTGATGAATTGACAGTTCTCACAGATCCAGCCTCTTGTTAAAATTTCAGATTAAAATCACTTTTGCAATGAAAGAGGAAAAACACAATATTTTTATCTGAATCGATACATCCTAATAAATATATTTAGTTACTGAATTTGATTAGAAGCATGAAATCAGTCTAAAAGCGTCTTATGTTGACAAACAACATGGACGACATCTCAGACTTGGGCCAACACACGTTTCTCATTATTTCCCTGATGAATTCATTACAGAAATAAACTGATTCATCAACAGCAACACAGCCGTCCGTCTACCATTCAAGTTTGTGATGCAAGGCGCAGATTAATCTCCTTGCCTGCATCAGAGAATAAATCACTCCAACATAATTAAACGGGGCGAGGTTATAAGTGACACTAGGTTCCATCTAAATTACACACAGAAATTTGTTCCGTTCATTTTGATCATTTTACGCCGACATGTCTCAACTTAATCACACTTGTCACTCTTCTAGAATGTGACTTGACAGACAGCTAATTTATTCCTATGGACGCTGTATATATCCGATATCTACAGTGGTTCCCAAAAGCTAATTTTGATTTATATCGGATGGTCAAAGTTTGTAGAATTAACATATCTGCTTTAAACTTCTCAATAATTTTATTTCTGAGTGTTGTGTTCCTTTTCATTATGCTAAACAAACCTCAAAGAATAGCTGCATTTATACTGAAAACCAAGTTATGCACAGGTGAACTCTATTTACTAATTAGTGGGTTTCTTAAGGTCTTGGGGTATTTCTAAACAGTTTTCCAGATTTTGGGAGTGAAAATTGGTTAAAAACATCTATGTTGTATTGGTCTGTGTATAATTGATGAAAAATAAAATAAAAATGTGTAGGGAAAATGTTCAATGAATTGTTTAGCAGCCCTTCCGTGCGGACAAGACCGATTCAAAGCGGCTAAAAGTCAGAAAAAAATAGAGATGGAAAGGTTTTTCGAACAATGCAATAGATAAAAATGGTTCACCTTTTTGTGTCAGCATTTCTTTTCTCTTCTCGTTCTTCGACGTCTTGTCACATTTCCTTCCACTAGTTGACATTTATTGTCATTTCTGTCCAAAGTTGCCACAGTAGCTCGGTTTTTAAACACGCACGAGAAACAAAACTAGCGTTTAAAAAACATGCTAGCAATGGCGCCAGCTGTTTTATCCAAGTAAAGTCCTGTATTCACAATTCAAATTTCAACCCCTTCTTTAGAAATTGTTCTTCTAACATAGTATTTGTATTAGGTAAATATAAAATATTAATAGTATGCGTAAAATCTGCAGTAGCTATTTTGACCACACGGTGTAAGTGTTGAGTCCACTTGAGGGTGAAGTTACGTTTCATCCATTGTACGTCATTTTCTGCTGTGCCTGCTCCAGGGTGGCGCTAGGGGACGCTAGGATCCTCCTGGATCAGACATTGCACTCCTAAAAAATAAAAATTTTAACTTCTTTTGGGTTTTTTTGTGATGAAACCTGACTAATATATTTAGCTTAAATCCAAAAACAGTCCATAATAAGCAATTATGAAAATGACAGTGAATCGTTTTGGTGGCAGCCCACAGAATGATGCTGCCACAGCTAGGGATCGGGAATCATTGAACTTGAAATAAATAGTATAGTGATAATGATCAATTTCAAAAATAGTAAAAAGTACTGTTGGAATTTATGTTTACAATATCAATTTCTAGAAAATATATGCATGAATGCAGTTTATAATTGTAGTTTAGTGATAAAATGGTGATAAAATACCTTTAACCAGTTAGCTAAATAATACTCGTGCATATTGCTTCACTTTCATGTGTTGTGCTGCTTGCTCGAGAAAAGCATGCACATAAAATAAAAATACACAGATCTTAAGAGCTAAAAAGTCACAAAATTACATTTCAGAAACAAACCACCAAAATTCCAACTGTAAACAATAACAGCTTGCTTTGTGTTAGTTTCTCTTTTAATTAAACCAGCTTTTGTGTTTTCAATTATTTCTTCTTTCCTGCTTTTGTTTTTGCTTTTTCTCCCTTTTTCTTTGTTGGTGTCGTGATAGGAGTTGGTATTTTTGGGCGCCCAGCAACAATCAAAGCTTCCTGCTGCATTTTGATCTGAAAGATCTCCTTGCGGAGGGACGTCTCTTGACTCAGACTTGCCAGCACTTGGCCTCCTGTGGCTTTGACTGCAGATCGAACCAACTCCACAGCGCTCTACACAGAGGAGCAGAAATAAAGCAGCACTTACAAAACACAGTTTTCACTGGATTTAGATTATTTTAAGTAAAATAATACCTCTTTGTCCAGTTCTCCATCTGATGGGACGTTAAAGTCCTCCAGAGTGACCCGTGGCTCGGCCAGGACACATTTGAGTTTTTCCTCCAACTGCTCCAGGGAGGAATCGAGTTTTGCTCGCAGCTCAGACTGCGCCTCCCACATCTCAAGATCAGTGCCCTACAGAATGATTACAGTGTGTCTGAAAAGCTTTATATTTTTTCACATTACAACCACAAACTTAACGAATTTAAGGTGATAAAAGCAACAATACCAAAACCTGAAAAGTGTTGTGCACATTAATTTGCTTCACCCATTTCACCATCTTTGCTGTTTCTTCCTGTTCCCACAGCATGATGCTGCCATCATCATGTGCCACTATCAGCAGGGTGTGTTCATGTTAATTTGTGGAGTTAGTTGTACATGCATGTCACATTTTTATTAGATTTTCACATTTACTTTGATTTCGTTAAATCAGAATAAAATGTACTGACGTTTATGAGAAAATGCAAAAAGTACCAGAGCTTACAAGCTTTATTAAGACGATCAAACCTACATTGGGGATTAAAAAAATTATATCAAGATTCAAAGTTTCCCCAGAAAACTTGCTAAGCCCGGTGTTTGGGTAATAGGGCAGTCATTCATCCAGCGGCTCATTATATTTTTGAGTTAAAAAATGTTTAAACTTGACAGGAAATTTGAAAATATCACTTGATAATCGTG
Source organism: Poecilia latipinna (assembly GCF_001443285.1). Classification (NCBI taxonomy): domain Eukaryota; kingdom Metazoa; phylum Chordata; class Actinopteri; order Cyprinodontiformes; family Poeciliidae; genus Poecilia; species Poecilia latipinna. The sequence goes on along the minus strand of NW_015112931.1, from coordinate 324,646 downwards.
TTATTGAAAGTTTGGAAGATTAACACCTGAACACCAACGATAAAGTCTTAAAAAAATGCAAAAATTTTAAAAAGGCTTAAATAAATAAGCTATGCTTAGCCTGGTGGGGGCACAAGTAAAGCCTGGTGGCCCGCCAGGCTTATAATACACTGGGGGAAACCCTAAAGATTGTATCAAAGTATCAAAAATGGGAATATTCTAGCTTCGCAGTAAAGGTCCCTTTTGTAGCAACAAGTGTGAAAATTCACTTCCCACATTTAGCACTCAAATTAGTAACAGAAGCCAAACAAAGAGCGTTCAACATGTTACTTTCCCTACCTGTGCTAAAGGGCAGGGGGTGGGCGGCAGCTGCACATCCAGCTGTTTCTGAACAAGCAGCTCCTCAGCCGTTATACCTACGGCCACCTGGAACAGCCTCCTTCTGCAGACGCAGATGTTGATCAGGTACTGGGTGAAGACATGCCGGTGTAAAGGCGTCAAGTATGGGAAATGCTCACACAGCACATCTCGCAGCAGGGGCCAGAAGTTGTTTAGGTTGAATTCTGGGTGGATAGAAGAAGAATAAAGGCAGCAGATAGAGGAGGTTTAATGAACCAAAACGCAACTCTTGGAAATGATTTATTTGAATATATAAACTACTCTGAAGCTAAACCAGCCTGAGAGGTTGTTTTTTTAAATCACGCTATTACAGGGTTGCTTGTGTAAGCGACACAGAGAGTGAATCATTGACTGACTCACTCTAATTTGAACGCACAGGTGGAAGAAAGCATCTCTGTTTGCCTATCAACAACGTTAAGATTTATACGACAGAGAGAGCATAATGTGGATTTCCCCAATAAAGGAAACAGGTGTGTTTTTACCGTACGACTGTGGGAAGATGCCCTTGGCAAGCGTAGCTGAGTTAATCACGTCGGCCCAGGAGAAGCCTTGCCCTGCGGTGAACATGGCGACATCATATACAAACGCTTGATGCAAAGGGAGCTTTTCGTTGGTAAACTCGAACCAATGGAAGTGACGGCTGAGTCTTTGGATGCCAGCATTCCTCTGGAAACAGATGACACACATAAGCTATCAAAACCTAGATTGAATCAATTGTTAATCAAATTAATCAAAAAAAGATATCATCCTTCCACTTTACCATCATTAACTACTTTGTGTTGATCACATAAATCATATAAAATGCTTTAAATGCTGTGGTTTTATTGCGATAAAATATGAAAAGTTGTCTTTTTTGAGTTGTTTTTCTAGACTCTGTACAGCAGTGCATCATATTAAAGCTAATTTTCTAAATTCTCTGTCAAATTATTCAAAAATGTTCCTTCAAAACATACAAGTGGCCTTCACGTTCATATCTGGTTACTGCATTCATTATTTACTGCTGATATTCCAAAACACTTGAACGCAGCATTTGAACCAGGTAGTAAAATGAAAGGCCCGGTTGGTTTCCTACCGGAAGCCTCGCTATCTTTGCCATCTCCGTCTCTGTAAGGGAATCCATCCTGAGAGGCTCGAGGTCACTCGGTTGCCATTAGAGACCAACGCGGAAGTTACGCTATCGCTGTGGAGGACGTGGTGACGTCACTCGTCAACCTAAAACCCATTCAGTGGCGTTCAATGTGTTGAAATCGACTGGGTAAACAGCGCGTTTTGTTTACGGATTTCAATTGTGGCTATTTAAATTTATACTGAACGTAATAAAGAGGGAAAAGTGTTAAATTAAAAGAAGAGTTAATGTTAAGAAGCTAAATAAAGTTATAACTTTATTTATCCAGCCCCACACAGATGGCCCAGACGTCTCTAATCCTCTTTAGCAAGGACCCCCTCCGCTTCAATCCTTTATTCCCCTCTCTATCCTCCTGCTCGCGAACAAATAAAGCAGAGTTTTGTGTCAAGCTGATGTGACGTAAACTATTTCTAATTAATGCTTTCAAAATAAAAGCATTATTTTTGCCCGATTTGGTCCCGTTGTAACATGTTGTTAGAATTCTACTATTCATATTTAGCTCTGAAATCATCCCGCTTTTTCTGTTTTCTCCAATAATGTCTATCTGTCTGCATATTAAAATCCTGCTTTGATTTTGACATTAATCAAATATGAGAACGCTTTTTTAAGCATAAATATGGACTTGTGTAAGGAATAACTTTTATGTTGATATGCGCCGGTTTTCTTCTCTTGTTTTTCAGATTTGTTTTCCACATTTATTGTTGTGTATGATTTGAAAAACATTTTGAGTACGATTTGTGGGTTCTTTCCCCACCTCTTGGTAAAGTTGTGCTGTTGCTTTCTTGACAAGTTGCCTCTCCTCTCCTCTTACAGTTTCACACTTTATTTTGAAAGTCTGACTCGCTCTGCTTCCTGTTAGTTGTCTGATTTGAACATGCGCCTCTCTGGGGGGAAGCTGAGAGCGGAGCCGCTTCTCCGGCTGAAGCAGCGCATCGCACCTCGGTTCATGGCTAAAAATCAAATAGTTTAGATTGGTATTTTGTTGTGGTATGATCTGGGATTTTCGTCTCCAATCTTCTCGACTGTCATAAATCTGTTCTGGTGAGATTTATTTTTTTTTTCTTATCACCTGTTACTTTGAAACAAGCTTCTTGTCCAATAGAAAGAGTGTTTGGAGAGAATCTAATTATCTAATTATTATTGCTTTCAATATATTTTCCCTTTGAAATCCAGTTCTGGGGTGAGTGTCTTACCTGCTTATTGGATAAGTGAACGAAGGGAGTGAAGCTGCAAAACTAGGCCACATATCATATAATCTCCCCTCTGCTTTACTCTTGTCCTACTGAGTCAACTGATTAGCACTTTAAAACCTCCTAAAGTGACCAATTTAGACGTTTTGCATCTTGCATAAATACCTATGTGGCAGTATTAGATTCCCTGATTTATCCACCTGGAATACTTTGAAAAGCATCAACACTTTCTTAGAGACGCTCTGCCTCCATCCTGTCAGTTCAGGCACTACTCAACCCTGACTTCCTGTCTACCTTGAGGTCTCTGAGGCCCACCTGCTCTGCCTGTGTCTCTCATTAGACCTGTGAAGCAGACACTGATTAGCAAAAAAGAAAAAAGAAAAAAAGTAAAAACTAGTTACGAAAGGCTAAATTATGCAACCACACATCATCTCTTATTTCAAGGATTAATGAAACTGGTGAAAATAAATAACATCTACCCTTGGTTTTCACTAGGAAAAGAATGCAGAAAAACATTTTTTTCCCCCAGCTTTGCTCTTTAAAGTCCTTGAGGTATTGTGTTGGTTACAGAGCGGGAGCTCTATTGGCATTTATAATGAAATAAAAAGATTATTTTTTTCAGTTACATCTAAATAACATCAGAAGTTGCATCCTAGATTGTGTTTGTGTTTGGATTTTTACCTGACTGTGGAGGTTATTTGTCCCTTCTCCATTTTGTTCCCTCATGTTGTACCTATTTAGTGCCATTTCATTCTTTTCTACTTTCAGGGTTTCCTCCAGTGTATTATAAGCCTGGCAGGCCACCAGGCTTTCCTTGTTCCCCCACCAGGCTAAGCATTGCTTATTTATTTGCCAGATGCAAAACTTCCAAAACTAGAAACTTCAAAATGTTATTGTGAAGTGGCAAACACAGCAATTTTGAACATCTCACATTAAGCACTTCAAATAACTGCAATTTTCCTAATGTAACTCAAATGTATGTTTGAATAATAATTTCCTTGGATAGTAAGAAGTTTTATTTTATGTGCTTTTGCATGACTCCTCAGAATTGCAGCTTGTTGCCTCTTTGTGCAAACAAATGATTTCTTCTTCTACATACACCTCCACTCTAACACACATAGAGATTATTAGGCAGGATTTTCTTTCTATCCTTAGCATTGCTCCTCCTCTCCTCTCCTCAGCTTCCCTCCCACATCCTTCTGTCCAATTACCGGCTGCCATTTTACCTCCAGCCTTCCTACAGACTCTGTCTTGGTTTTCGATTTGAGCTGTAGGGAAAACTACACAACTAGATCTTGTCTTTAAAAACTTTTTTTTTTAATCACTTCACTGCTACCAGCACTGGTCTTGACTTGACCAGTCAGTCTCTGCAAAGTCATCCGTAAATTTCAGTTCAGCTTTTCCACATCTCTTTGGACCATGTTTCCTGACTGTGTGAGTATGTTATTTATATATAATTGGTTACAGGGTGCTTTTAAGTTAAGATAACCTAAACGTTTGGAGTAAAAATAACTAAAAGAGCTAAATCTTAAATGTTTAATTATTATTACTAAGCATTAATTGGTTATTTTACTGATATATTGTTATTTTAATAACATAAATGTCAGTTAACTAGTGCATAAAATCTTCTGAATAGTACAAAATGGATTACCATTACGTCAGAGGTTGCTTGGTTCTGTAAAGTTTGTTTTTTTTTCCACAAAGACAGTTAAAAGATTTGTCAAATACTTTGGGGGGAAAAGTTTTATAAACATATTAAATACTGATAATGTTTATATTTTGCCTTCCTACAAACTTGCAGGTCACTCTCTTGAATCTTTAGATGGTAAACCAATGAGAACGCAGCATGAGCTAATTGGCTAAACCTGAATAGCCTGTTCCTGTTCACAAACTCCTTCCACCTGTTGGGAAACTTTTAATCCTGAACCACAGTTCAGGTCAATTATGATACTTTTTTTTACTGTGGTGATTTATTTTCATATTTACACTCAAAAATGTATACTTTTAAGACAAATAAAAAAATTTTAGCAGCTACTCTTTTCGTCATCTTTATATTATGGTGGCAAAAATAAGTAATGCAGGAAAAAGTTTTGGGATTTAAGTTGAAATCTAATAACTATTAGCTGTAATTTTGTTATTTAAGCACAGTTAAATGTTCAGTGGTGCTGTCTCCTCAAAGGGAAAGTAAGCAGCAGACTTTATGGTTGCTAAATTAGCTAGAGGATTAAGAAGCATGGTGTCACGTTGGGCTTGTCTGGAGCTCAGAGCAGTGATTTGGCTCTGAACCCCGGCCTTATTGGGCTTAAAATCCTGCTTAGCCTGTTGATTACATTCACCTTTAAACACCAGTTATTAAACATTATTCAGGCTAATTGTTGAATGCTACTCTGTAACATTTGTACTGAATGCAAAGAGTGATATTAAACTGAAATTGCAATGTAATTTCAGCAAAGACAAACAGTTTAAGGTGTAAAATTTCTCAATTGCTCAAGTTAGTTTAAATCCCATCACAATAAAACTAACCAGATTAGTCAGTTTTACAATTAAGTTTAAATATTATTATCCCTTCAATTTCATTGAAGAGTTAATTTAAATTATAAGACTAAAATTGCCTAAATAAAGTAAGCCATAAAGAGAATATTTCACCATAGAAAAGTATAACAATCTGTGAAAAAGACAGTGTTGTTCTTAACATTTACATCACATTGATTGCAGGATAAGAGCACATTTGCATTAGTACCAGTTTGACAGCTAAACATTATCCTGACAGCGTATTGGTCGGATAATAAAAGGCCTAAAATAGATAAAGAAATTATTGCAAGATGCTCCAGTTAATTATACAGAGAAATCTGATTATTTCTCTATTTTTTTTTCTGTCTGCCTCCATTAAATGCATAAACACTCAAAATTTACTGATCAGTTTCAATCGGTTACCGCAGCAACTACAGGTATCCACTTTGAAGCATTACTTTTGGCTTAATGACATCAGGTAAAGGTTAGCTTTGATGCAAAAATGGGGAATAACCTTGCAATATCTTCAATTTTTCTTTTCTTTAAAATTATTTGGGCATGTCAGACCTCGGAGTAAAACTGAAATTGGTGTTGGCCAAAAAAGCCTATCGGTGCGTCTAAATAGCTTTGCTGTGAGCAAATCCATGCATGTGACACCAGGCTGTGTCAAGTTCTCCTATTAGTGGATGTTCTGACTCCTCAGGTTTACATCCTGATTAAGTCTTGTGACGTTATGAGTATAATTAGAAAGTATGAGAACAGCCGTTCTGTCATTGTGGTTGATTTGCCAGTGTCTTTCGGTCAATGCTGCATGTTTTGATGATGTTCTGCAGATATATCTGACATCAGACCATGCAGTCGGTCCAGACAGGGTTGTGGGACCCCCACCCCCCGTATAAACATGCCTCGCCTCTGCCTGCACCCCCTACTTCCAGTTCGCGCCACGCCCATGTGACCACAGCCGCCCCTGCCAAGCGGATAACTTTTTACAAAAGCGGCGACAGCCAGTTTGGGGGCGTCCGGATGGCCATCCACAAGCGCAGCTTCAAATGCTTTGATGCCCTGCTGGACGACCTTTCCCAAAAGGTTAGTGGGATGGATCTGATGCAGGGATCTCTTTTGAAGTTGACTCTTCAGATGCACTTTTAAGCCTTTCCCTAAGCAGAAGTGTTAACATTATTTATTCATTCGTGATCCGTTGCTTATATTTACCTATGTATAGGTGCCCCTCCCATTTGGAGTGCGGACTGTGACCACTCCCCGAGGTACACACACCATTAAACACCTGGAGCAGCTCCAAGATGGTGGCTGCTACCTCTGCTCTGACCGGCGCCAGGCTAAGCCCATTAACATGGACCTGGCCAGCAAACGCCAAGGCATCTGGTACCATCACAGCCGAAGGCCTCAACGCCCCGAAGTGTCCTCTGGGACTCCACCCGGACATTTGAATTTGCCTCACAGGCAGAGGCGGATTCTGCTGGTGAAGAACAGCGAGCCGGGGATGAGGCGGAGCATTGTGCTGAGCAGGAGATCCACCAGGAGTCTAAGAGCTTTCCTAGACGAAGTGTCCGAGGTTATGCAGTTTCATGTTCGCAAGCTGTACACTGCAGAAGGACGGAGGGTGAGGGTGAAATTTAACTCAGTATTTACTTACAAATGAGATAAAACTCATGAGATAAAGCTCTCTCTGTATATTTGCTCCTAGATTGACAGCGTGCAAAGCTTGTTGACTTGTCCTGGTGTTCTGGTGTGCGTTGGCCGGGAAGCCTTCAGCCCTATGCTCATAAACTTCATTAGGAAGACTTCAGAGGAAAAGCTACCTGGTCTGGTGAGCAAGTCTCCAGGCCTTGGTCCAAGGATTCCTGGTAACGGTGCCAGGTCTCCTGGAGCACAAGCCATAAGGTCCCCACCTCATGGAGCTCAGTCCAGAGCCAGTGAATATGATGAAGGAAATGAAAGCAAGAAAAATGGTAAGTTGCTTTGGAAAAAATTGAAGGCTTAGATTTATACTTGGCTATTGAAAGACAATTTCAGGTAAACTCTACTAGTTATATATTTTTCCCATCCCTTTACGGAAGGATCTTGCCTCCATTTACAGGACAGAGAACATTGGTCTACAGACTTTTCATAGCTCATTTTTTCTTTTCTTTCCAGTTAACTTTGGTCTGGAGACTAAGAAGAGCATCATCCACCCTCGATCTGATTCTTCAAATCGGTCTGCCCGCTTCTCTTTGTCGTCTGAAAAGTCATACGGCGTCTTCTCCCAAGCAAGGCCAGCTATAACGAATGACGACATTGAAAAGCGTGTCCTTGTCAATAAAGATGGCAGCCTGTCAGTAGAGATGAGGGTGCGTTTTCGCCTCCAAAATGAGGAGACCGTCCAGTGGTCCACACAGATTAAAAAATCGCCCTCTCTCACCAATGATTGTTGCCCCCTGAGCCAAGCTCAACCACATTACTTGCAGCAAGGCACATCAGAAAGCTGTTCTGACCCTGATTCAACATCCTATGAGGGTGTGGATTATTCCAGCCGGCCTCTGGAGAGTGCGTTGTTGGAGAACCAATGCCAGTGTTGCTATCAGAGACACGAACGGCAGTTTGATTTGTGGGAAAACCCCACGCACAAACACCCTCCTGCCCCACCTGTTCATTCATCAAGTCACGCTGTGATGAGACACACACACTCGTCAAGCTCCTCCTCTTCATTCAATTCCAGAAGACTGATTCGGTGTCGGGCGCGGGTCTCCGGGTCTCCAGGTGGCTCCGGCTCAGGGCAGAGCCAGTTGGTACAGAAAGAGATGTGTCTAACAGAGCAGGTGGAGAAAAGAGTAGAAGTGGCTCAAGATGGGGACACTCAAGTTGAGGTCTGCAAAGTTAGCCGATGCTGCAGTCGGACAGAGGTGGTTGCCATAGATACCAACATTCGACCACCCAGCGGAAAGTCAGTGGAGGGCGAGGTGATGATGGGGGAAGATGAAATCCGACCACTGTCTACAGTCAGCAGCTCTTCGCATATTTTACAGTCACTGAAAGAAGACCAGGATGATGAGGAGGATGATCTGCCACCCAGCGCTTCCCAGTGCTCTCACAGAAATGAGGCGTCCCCCACTCCTACCCCAGTAAATCAATTGGATGAAGGTCCATCGAGCATCATCTCCGTCTGTTCAGTCCAGTCGCTCAAACCCCAGGAGCAGGAAGAAAATGCAGGAAGCAGGGCTTTGTCTTCAGCTTTATCCTGTCACTGTGGAGCAACTAACCCTCACTCAACAGCTAAACCAGATCAGACGGATCGAGTCCCCAGTTTGATGTCCCAGGAACCCAAGAACCAAGTATCAGAAGAAGAAGCGGCAGCTGCTGTTGACAATGAAGAAATTAACAGGGGTCTTAGTGGCTTATCCCATGACACAGGACTTTCAGCAGGTTCTCAGAAATCATCGACATCCAATGTTTGCTCAAACTGTGGAGGCTGCAAACGTGCAAACAGCGCAATGTCAGCTCAGTCTGGTTTGTCTGCTAAGTCCAAGTGCACAACCAAAGCTCTACTTCAGAATACTGCAGAACGAACAACCAGTTCCATGTCAAATAAATCCGGTGCCTCAGTCAAGTCCCATAAATCTGGCTGCTTATCAGTTGCTAAAGAGCTGTCCCCGTCAAACAAAACAGTTGCAGAAGAAGGCGATGCAGACAATAGAGCTCAGAGTAGCCTCTCTATGAAGTCAAACGCGTCTAACAAGTCTGGAAAGGCCGAAAGTGTCCTGTCGAATAAATCAGATAAATCCAAGGCTTCAGCAAGATCAAGCTCATCTTCTAAGCAATGTGTGAAAACTCTAACTCCAGAAAACAAGGAAAAAGATGAACTGAATGGCATAATAGAAAAGAGAGAAGAATCAGGAGTGGAGGACAGATCGGCAAGTGCACTGTCAGCAACATCAAAACTGTCTGCCAAGTCTAACAAATCCCATAGGTCCACTGAAGCTTTGGAAAAATCCACTTCCCCCAGGTCAGAAACTGGGGAGGATGCAGAAGAAATCTCAACCAGTCAAATGTCTGGAAGATTATCTGTTCATTCCACAAAATCCTGCAAGTGTAATGATAACAGCAAAGCACAGTCTCCAGCCTTAGAAGTGGAAAACAATGCAGAAGAAATCCAGCCCAGGCCAGAAAGCATAATAGAAGATCATTTAGAAGACAGGTCAACCAGTCCCAGGTCTTGTAAATCAGATTCTTCTGCAAAATCACACAATGCAGTTGAAAACAGATACCCAAGTGCTAGTTCACAAAGATCACACACCTCTGCTAAGTCCACACAGTCAAAGAGGTCAAACCAACCAAAGGAGTCTCAGAATGACCCCAATCTTACTTTGACTGAGACAAACTGGGAAGAGACCGACATTGAACAACGTGAGGCTTTGGAGAGCGTCATGTCTGCAAAATCAAAATCTTCAGTCAAATCTGACATTTCTAGTAAAAATCCCTCAGCTACAAATGCTGTCAAAATCAAAGCACCAGAAGGAACTGATGAGGCAAAAGAAGGAGAACCTGATTCTGATGTTGCTTGTATTGAAACATCACAAGCCAGTGACAACGAGGATGATCCTGCAATAAAAGGCACATATACTATAGACCCTGATGGCCAAACACTCTCACCAAAAAGAAAGCCTTCATCCCGCTCACATTCCCCCTCCTCCAGAGGTTCTCAATCCCCTGTGCAAAAGTTGTCACCGAGCTCTGGTGCTGGTGAGCAAAGAGGGCCCAGTTCGTTGTCTGTTCACTCCAAAACCTCTAGCAAAGTAAGCAGATCCAGGTGTCGCTGTGAAATGGCCTCGCCCGTTGAAAAGGAAAATAAAGAAGAAGACAGACATAGTGAGGGAGCTCAGTCTTGCTCCTCAAAAAGACAAAGGAAAGAATCAGGATGCACGGATCAACCTTTGAGTCGTAACGGATCAGGTTCGATATCTTTAGGGCTGCAAGAGGATCAGGAAACTGCTGAATCAGACTGTGGCAAATCTAGTGTCTCTTTTTGCAATGGCGAGAGGAAAAGCCCTTCTCGCCACAGTCTTCCAGTGGTTGATATCCCAACAATTGAAACACCCAGAGAAGGTGAAAAGTGTGATGAAGAGGGTGGGGAACAACCCACCGAAAGACCAGCCAATGCAACGACAGTTCAAAGCAGCAGGTCTCATAAATCCTGTTGTAACTGTAGTGTCAAATCAGCAGCTCAGTCTAAGGGGAAAAGCAGCAGTCCTATCCCCACAAGCATAGACAAAGCAGAAAGCGTGAAGTCTGCTGCAACAACAAATGCTTGCAAAATGGACACCCCAAAGAGCAGGAGCTCATCTGCAATGTCAGGCACACAAGTTTGTGGGAAATCCCCTTCTGATACGACTTCTAATGTTAATACAAGTACTGATGCTAAAAACCAGAAAACCAGTAGACCAGGAAGTACGACCAAAGGAGAAGAAGACAAGACAAGTGTCCACTCCCAAAGTCCCTGTGGTCGTAGGCCGGAGTCAACAGCTTCTGTGCAGACAGAGACAAAAAGAACTTCAGAGGAGAGGAATGTGGCTTTGGGGTCAGTCAAATCTGGAGATCACAAATCCCACAAAGGAAGTGAGTGTGGAAGTACCAAGGTTTCTAGTTCCAGGCAAAAAGAAACTCCTCCCAAATCAACAAGTCCTTGTTCCTTACACAGCCCCGGACCAGCCAGTAAAGTCAAACCAGGTAGCGGAAGCACCTTGTCTCACTCTCTGTCTGCTGCCGACCTACTGAAGGAAACCTTGGCTGCTGCTCGCCAGCAGGACTGCCAATCAAAAGCCAGTAAAACCAGTGAAAAGGCCCACAGCGAGAAGAGTAGGAGGTCTCAGAGGAGCAGAAGTCGAAAGGATTGGGAAGACGTGGTGGAAATGACACCTGAGTGTTTGCCCAACGCATCTCCCAATGAAGTTGTTAGCGACTGGCTGCGGAGCATCCCTGCTAATACTAGCATGCTCACACTGGATAATGTGCTAAATGATGAAGAAACTGAGGAGGGGGCAAAGGAAATGGAGGAGACACCAACAGAAGAGGTAGGAACAGGGGAGATGAATCCGGAGGACGAGAAGGTGGAACTGGAGGAGAAAAGAGAGCCACAAGAGGAGGAAAAGAAGGATGAAGCCAAAGGTGATGGAGTCGGTCCGACTTTAGGCGATACAGCGGAGATTTCTTCTCGTTCCAGGAACTGGCATTCATCTGCAGCCGTGATGAAAGTCCTCCTGAGCTCATCTCTGGGTCGATGTCGAAGCATGCCTGAGGTAAGACAGAACCTCTGACAAGACATGAAACCTTACCAAAGAAAAGCACAGATAACATTGGATCCCAAGTAATGCTTTGGGACATTCTGACCATTTAATATTGCTAATAACGAAGCAGCTATCAAGATAATGCTGCTAGGTTTTCAGGATGAAATGTATAATAAAAGAATAAATGTTGAACATTTACAGACAACACCCACAAACACAAAGAGAGGTGAGCATATTTGTTGGCATCTCAGGTGAAGATTGTGGGTGGGAGATTAAGATTTATTTTTTTATTTTTTTATTTTATTTTATTTTTTAGCTGTTCAGTCAAATCTAGTCTCAGACTTGATACTGGAATGTTCTTTTAATTTTTTTCAGATTTTTTTTTAGCCTACTTCGTGTTGGCAGGCAGGTTATATTTAGGTCATTTCTTGGTTCCATATGGTTTATTAATAAAATCACAATTTGAAAGCTGCTTTTCTTCAACAATTTTTGTCTGATATTAGAATTTGTTTGTCAAAAAAACTTTTACTCACTCTCATTTAAGTAATGTGCCCATAACTTCATTATGTACCCATTTACCGCCCTGTGTAGGTGTCTCCAGTTTACGGCCGCAGACTGAGCACATCGGCCAGGGGGCTTTTGGACTGCTTGGCCCAGCTGCAGCTCATTGAGCCTGCAGTCAGCAGTCATGAACAGAAGGACCGCAAGCAGCAGTACGATGAGATTATGGCCATTCTTCAGTCCCTGTGGCTCACTGAGCCGCACAACATCAATGTCAAGGACACTAAGGACGGCGGCACAGACCAGGTGACTCCACCAAGGTCCTCGTCTGGAGTGGGAATGAGCAGTGGCTCGGGCGGATCAGGTGGAGGGAAAAGCAATGGGAACCAAGGAGAAGATGAACCACCCAGGAAAGAAACCGAATCTCTGCAGGAGGAAGAGGCGGCGGAGAAAGTTGTTGAAGAGGACAATGGAAATGCAGCAGCCGAACAAGTCGAAGCAGAGACAGAAATTGAGGAAACAAACCAAACAGACACAGCTGAGGAAGTGATGAAGAGTGAAGAGCAAAGTACTCTTCCTCCTGACAGCTCAAAAGCCACTGACAACCCTTCATTATCGGAAAAGAGCTCTCCCAACGACAGCTCCAAATCTGAAAGAGACACGCAGGAGGACTCCAGCTCAGGGACTCCTCCCTCTGCTCCTCGGCCACCCTTATCCAAACGACTATCCCAAGATCCTGATCCGGTTTGGGTCCTTCACCTCCTGACGAAGCTGGAAAAGCAGTTCATGAACCACTACATTGAGGCCATGGAGGAGTTTAAGGTCCGCTGGGACCTGGACGACAGCCTCATCCTGGACACCATGATCTCTGAGTTGAGGGAAGAGGTGAGCCGCCGCATCCAGAGCAGCATCCAGCGGGAGATGAGGAAGATCCAGAGCCGAGCCGGGAAAGTGGGGAGGTCTCCTCGGCCGCCGCAGCTAGCTAATATGTCTCGGGATTCCACCATGACAGAGAAGAGGCGGCGCATGCTGAAGGTAAATACGCCACAGATCCGACACGAAGAAGCCACTGGACATGATTATGGGGTTTTATTAGTCTGTATACTCCAGTTAACGATTAATTGATTGCTAAATTAGTTGACGATTATTTAAATCATCAGTTAGTCATGATTAATCGTTTCAGCCCAACGTGGATGTTGACTTTTCTGCTGCTTATTTCTGCTTCTCTCCAAACACCTAAAAAGGACATCCTGATTTGAGTCATAGGGTATCCAGCTAACACGTAGAAGAAGGTTCTCAAATCCAACAAGACCAAAATTGAACTTTTTGGCCTATATGCAGAAAGGTTATGTGACAATAACACTTATTCAAGGCCCTGTAAAAACTCAAAGTGTTCAATTTCTGTTTCAGGTGATGAAGAACCAGTCAGTGAAAACCGCAGAGTCTCTCACTGATGAGGAAATGGTGGCCGATTTCAGTGATCAGCGAAGCGACGACGAGTACTGCCCCTGCGAAGCTTGTGTCCGCAAGAAAATGGCCGCCCGGCCTTTCAAGAAGAACCCGCTGGCGGCCGAAGCTCCTGTGATGATGGAGTTCGACCTCCTTAAGATCCTTCAGCTCAAGAAAAGCCCATTGCCTCCTTCTTCTGTGCCGAAACCTGTTGAGGAGGAACGGGCAGCTGCAGACGAAGAAGGAAGAAGTCTAGAGGTAGTCGAAGAAGAAGAGGAGGAAGAAACCAAAGAGGATATAAAAGCTGATGTTGTGTTAGAGGAGACAATACCAGAGGAAGACGAGGAGGAAGAGCAGGAAAAAGATGAGGAGAGTAGAGATAGAGAACAGGAAAGAGAGGAGAATAGTGCTGAAGATGAGGAGCTGGAAACAGATGAGCAACAAGAGACATCAGAAAATGCAGAGGAGGATGATGAAGGACTGTGCACTTGTCAGTCTGAGAGCAACAAAGAAGAAGAGGGAGAAGCGGGGGAAACGAGCAACTACACAGATGAAGGAGAGGCAGGAACGGGAGAAGAGGAGGAGGAAGAGAGCGATAGAGAGACGGTGAAGGAGGCAACAACAGGCAACAAGGAGGCGGAATCAGAGGATGACACATCGGCAACTAATGGAGAGCCGACGCCGGCGGAGGAGATGATGCGGGGAAACGTCGGCACATCTGCAGAGGAGGAAGACGAAGGCACAGGAGAGGAAGAGGAAAAACAGGAAGAGAGTGAGGAGCAGGAAGGAGAGGCTTCTGAGGAGGAGAGAAATTCACCGCAGGTAAAAGACTTAGACAAAAATCCGCCTGAGAAAATTGTCCGTATGTTCCAAGTTAAAGTCTAATTTAGTGCAGAAGTGTGAAAAAGTATTTGCCCAGTTGTGAACACTGAGTTGAAGCTCATGCTACAAAATTACAGAAAAAAAAAGAAAAAGCTACAGATGTTATGATGGTGTTCATTTTATGCACCGTTGTGAAAATCTGCATGAGGCATTGGTCTCGTTTACCGAATAGGAACTCTATTTTAAACTAAGTCTCTGAACATGACCCTGGGTTAAAATCTGACCCACTGCAGCCTCACAGCTAATGCTAAGCCTGTGGGAAAAGCTAATCTCGGCATCCAATTAGGCAGCCTGAACAAATCTGTTTTGTTTTGCAGGCACTCTGAGTCTCTGCTGTAACTGTCGGTCACACAAAAAACTGGAAGTTTTTCACTATGATATTAAAGCAAAACGAGCCTAAAGTCTTTAATTCATCTCTTATGTCATGAAATCAGTGTTGTTTACAATGACTGATTATTCATTTTCTGATCTTTTTTAACCCTCAGAGCCAAGTTGCGATTCCCGCTGCATGCGTGACGGAGGGCGAAGAGGCAGACGCCGAAGACTCTGACGACAGCAAGCGTCACGGCGACGCCAGCGCTGACGAATCAGCACCGGAGGAGGCCGCCAGCTCTGGGGAAGAGGAAGCAAAAAGCAGCAGAGAAGATGAACAGGAAGATGCAGTGGAGGAGTTTAGACTTGAGCAAGAAAGTGAGGCGGCCAAAGACAAAAACGAGGACGGGACTCTGCTCCACCAGTTCACCAGAACCTCGGTGGAGTCCCAGCCTGGATCGATGGAAGACGTGGACATGGATTTACCTTCAAACTCGAAAGTGGTCGACATAAATGGCCATAAAACCGAAGAGTGAGGAAACTGCACTCAGACATTAGGTTTAAGACTCTCTTGAACACTTGAAGCACTTTAACTTCTCCAGATTTAACATAGACGTCGTCATCGTGACTTGCTGAAGTTTTCACACGTTGTCATGTTACAACCTCAAACTTCAATCTGTTTTACTGGAGTTTGATACAATAGATCAAAATTAAATCAGTTCAAATGAAAATTAAATCAGTTCAAATCTATTCCACTTAGAAAAATATTGTCTGGATTATTGTGGATTAAATGCAGATTATTCAAACCAGATTAGACATAAATTTCCCCAAATTCCTTCAATATTGAATTTAACACGTTTTTTAGAGACATATTTCTACTAAGTATTGACCAAATGGAATAAACATAAATTCATGCCACACTGTCCTAATATTTTTGTAGATAAATATGGAAAACTGCACATTCTTCTCCTTCCATTACACAATAATCCCAAGAAAATACATTGAAGTTTGTGGCTGTAACATGACAAAATGTGAAAAAGCTTAAGAAGTATTAAGAGTTTTTTTTTTCTTTTTTTGCAGCACACTAATTGTAGAAACCTGAAACTTGAAGATCTTTAACCGGAACCATATAACTTCTTATATTTGTTTCAAAGTTAATCACAAGTATTGAGAAACATGTTGAAATATTTATTGATATTTGACTTTGGTTTTGTTGACCAGAGGTTGAATATAAATCAAATCATAGCCAATCATATTTGAAGTACCTCAGATGTTTTGTCTTTTTTCTTTTAGTGAAGCTCGACAACTAATTTAGCAATCAATTAATCGTTAACTGGAGAACCACTTCCTGTTGGTTCATTTCTTTTTTTTTTTTGCTTCATGAAGTACATGCTATATTCTCAGGGGTTTGAACAGCCAGCTTGCTTTTAGACAGATCATCTCCAAGCTACTACTTAACTACCTAAATCTGTACCCTGCTGGCAAGTCAGCTGTTTAAATCTGCAAAAAACTCTGTGATGTAAGTTGATTACCTAAAAGAAATTTGTATTTTGGGAACGATCTTTTCTGCTTTCTCGACAATTTGCTGCTTTGTTTGACGAAAGCCTCTTATTTCTGGTCTGATTAGGTGAGAGGGGGTGTGTGCCTACGCTGCTACTGGTTCTAGTGGGTGTCCATTAATCTGGGTAATCACTAATAAAACTAAACATGGTGTACTTAGAGCTCACCGATAAACAGTATGACTGTAATCGTAACGACCTCAATAAAAATGAATAAAGAAATGGTCATTTTCACATTCGTATCTTCAGATTTCATTGATGCTAAGCAGTTTTTAAACATCTTGTATTTCTGTTGAACTGGGATATTCACACTGCAATGAACAGATTTGTTCTGTTTTTGCATTTTACGTTGAAGATCAAACAAATTTGAATGTCAGAGGCGACCAGGATAAACACACAAGGCAGTTTTCAAGAGATTATTGAATTTATTAGGAAAAAATAGCCCCAGTAAAATCATTCGTTAAATGTGATAATCATATTTTATTAAATTTATTTAAATTTGCCACAGCCTACTGGGGCTGACTGCCAACATACCTGTACAATAATTGCATCACAAATCTCAACATTATCATCATCAGCTCTTGCATTTTAGTGCTTGTGCAATATTTTAGAGAACACTCTTACTTTTTTTTAGAAAGTGGAAAAATATTCTACTAAAATTCAGTCTTTTAATTGTCATAGATTGCATGTATGACATTAATGCTTGATCGTATTTGGTCGCGTTATTGTTTCTATACCCTATTAGCATTAGCATTAGCAGTTTTGTACATTTACGCTAATCAGATATGATGGAAAAAAGGGAAAATTTGGAAAATCCCAGTATTTTTGGGATGCTAAGCTGTGGATTTTAAGGATTTCACATACTAAGCATAAAATCACAAGTTCAGCAGTTGTGATTTCCTCATAATCCTGAGTGACAAATATGTTTCACTGCTAACATATCATGAGACAGAGCTTTCTGATCAACACCTGAGTGAGTTGCTTTTGCTCTGGTCCTTCCTGTAGTGTTTGACTCTGTGCTTCCAAAGCTGCTCAAACATTTCAAGACACACACGTGCGCGTGCACGCGCACGCACACACACACACACACACACACACACACACACACACACACACACACACCCCCACACACACACACACACACACGTCACACTAATCCAGTACCTGTGATTGTGTCTGTGTCCAGTCACAGAGGGTCACAGGATTGGGATTGACTTACATCACGCAACAGAGCCTCGACATGCAGTTATGAAAGATCAGCAGTGAAACGTCACCAAAGTGTTAACTTTGAGATTTGAGATGTCATGTTTTAAAAAAGTACTTTGTGCAAGATGTTTT